>NC_059393.1:26069568-26137068 GCF_019703515.2 Myxocyprinus asiaticus
GATAGAAAAGAGTGATAGATAGATAGAAAAGAGTGATAGAAAAGAGTGATAGAAAAGTGATAGATAGAAAAGAGTGATAGATAGAAAAGAGTGATAGATAGAAAAGAGTGATAGATCAATAGATAGAAAAGAGTGATAGATAGATTGATAGAAAAGAGTGATAGATAGATAGAAAAGAGTGATAGAAAAGAGTGATAGATCAATAGATAGAAAAGAGTGATAGAAAAGAGTGATAGATAGATAGAAAAGAGTGATAGAAAAGAGTGATAGAAAAGTGATAGATAGATAGAAAAGAGTGATAGATAGAAAAGAGTGATAGAAAAGAGTGATAGATAGAAAAGATTGATAGATAGAAAAGAGAGATAGATAGAAAAGTGATAGAAAAGAGTGATAGATAGAAAAGAGTGATAGATAGAAAAGTGATAGAAAAGAGTGATAGATAGAAAAGAGTGATAGATAGAAAAGTGATAGAAAAGAGTGATAGATAGAAAAGAGTGATAGATAGAAAAGTGATAGAAAAGAGTGATAGATAGAAAAGAGTGATAGATAGAAAAGTGATAGAAAAGAGTGATAGATAGAAAAGTGATAGATAGAAAAGAGTGATAGATAGAAAAGAGTGATAGATAGAAAAGAGAGATAGAAAAGTGATAGAAAAGAGTGATAGATAGAAAAGAGTGATAGATAGAAAAGAGAGATAGAAAAGAGTGATAGATAGAAAAGTGATAGAAAAGAGTGAGAGATAGATACAAAAGTGATAGAAAGAAAAGAGAGATAGAAAAGAGATAGAAAAGTGATAGATAGAAATCTAGATAGAAAAGAGTGATAGATAGAAAAGTGATAGATAGAAAAGAGTGATAGATAGAAAAGTGATAGATAGAAAAGAGTGATAGATAGAAAAGTGATAGATAGAAAAGTGATAGAAAAGAGTGAGAGATAGATACAAAAGTGATAGAAAGAAAAGAGAGATAGAAAAGAGATAGAAAAGTGATAGATAGAAATCTAGATAGAAAAGTGATAGATAGAAAAGAGTGATAGATAGAAAAGTGATAGAAAAGAGTGAGAGATAGATACAAAAGTGATAGATAGAAAAGAGTGATAGATAGAAAAGAGAGATAGAAAAGTGATAGAAAAGAGTGATAGATAGAAAAGTGATAGATAGATAGAAAAATGATAGATAGAAAAGAGTGATAGATAGAAAAGAGTGATAGATAGAAAAGAGTGATAGATAGAAAAGTGATAGATAGAAAAGAGTGATAGATAGAAAAGTGATAGAAAAGAGTGAGAGATAGATACAAAAGTGATAGATAGAAAAGAGTGATAGATAGAAAAGAGAGATAGAAAAGTGATAGAAAAGAGTGATAGATAGAAAAGTGATAGATAGAAATCTAGATAGAAAAGAGTGATAGATAGATAGAAAAGTGATAGATAGAAAAGAGTGATAGATAGATAGATAGATAGAAAAGAGTGATAGAAAAGAGTGATAGATTGATAGATAGATAGAAAAGAGTGATAGATAGAAAAGAGTGATAGAAAAGAGATAGATACAAAAGTGATAGATAGAAAAGAGAGATAGAAAAGTGATAGAAAAGAGTGATAGATAGAAAAGTGATAGATAGAAAAGAGTGATAGATAGAAAAGTGATAGATAGGTAGAAAAGAGAGATAGAAAAGTGATAGAAAGAAAAGAGTGATAGATAGAAAAGAGAGATAGAAAAGAGTGATAGATCAATAGATAGATAGAAAAGAGTGATAGATAGATAGATAGATAGATAGAAAAGAGAGATAGAAAAGTGATCGATAGAAAAGTGATAGATAGAAAAGAGAGATAGATAGAAAAGTGATAGATAGAAAAGAGAAATAGAAAAGAGTGATAGATAGAAAAGAGAGATAGAAAAGTGATAGAAAAGAGTGATAGATAGAAAAGTGATAGATAGAAGAGTGATAGATAGAAAAGAGTGATAGAAAAGAGTGATAGATAGATAGAAAAGAGAGATAGAAAAGAGTGATAGATAGAAAAGAGTGATAGAGAGATAGATAGAAAAGAGTGATAGAAAAGAGTGATAGATAGATAGAAAAGAGAGATAGAAAAGTGATAGATAGAAAAGAGTGATAGATAGAAAAAGAGAGATAGAAAAGAGTGATAGATAGAAGAGAGATAGAAAAGAGTGATAGATAGAAGAGAGATAGAAAAGAGTGATAGATCAATAGATAGAAAAGAGTGATAGATAGAAAAGTGATAGATAGATAGAAAAGAGAGAAAAGTGATAGATAGAAAAGAGTGATAGACAGATAGATAGATAGAAAAGTGATAGATAGAAAAGAGAGATAGATAGAAAAGTGATAGATAGAAAAGAGAGATAGATAGATAGAAAAGAGTGATAGATAGAAAAGTGATAGATAGAAAAGAGAGATAGATAGATAGATAGAAAGAAAAGAGAGATAGAAAAGTGATAGAAAAGAGTGATAGACAGATAGATAGAAAAGAGAGATAGAAAAGTGATAGATAGAAAAGAGAGATAGAAAAGAGTGATAGATAGAAAAGTGATAGATAGAAAAGAGTGATAGATTGAAAAGTGATAGATAGAAAAGAGTGATAGACAGATAGATAGATAGAAAAGAGAGATAGAAAAGTGATAGACAGATAGATAGAAAAGAGAGATAGAAAAGAGTGATAGATCAATAGATAGATAGAAAAGTGATAGATAGAAAAGAGAGATAGATAGATAGAAAAGAGTGATAGAAAAGAGTGATAGATCGATAGATAGAAAAGAGTGAGATATAGAAAAGAGTGAGAGATAGATAGAAAAGAGTGATTGATAGATAGATAGAAAAGTGATAGATAGAAAAGAGTGATAGATAGATAGATAGAAAAGAGTGATAGAAAAGAGAGATAGAAAAGAGTGATAGATAGAAAAGAGTGAGATATAGAAAAGAGTGAGAGATAGATAGATAGATAGATAAAAAAGAGTGATAGATAGAAAAGAGAGATAGAAAAGAGTGATAGATCGATAGATAGATAGAAAAGAGTAATAGATAGATAGAAAGAAAAGAGTGATAGATAGAAAAGAGTGATTGATAGATAGAAAAGAGTGATTGATAGATAGAAAAGAGTGATAGATCGATAGATAGAAAAGAGTAATAGACTGATAGATAGAAAAGTGATAGATAGAAAAGAGTGATTGATAGATAGAAAAGAGTGATAGATAGAAAAGAGTGATAGATAGAAAAATGATAGAAAAGAGTGATAGAAAAGAGTGATAGAGAGATAGATAGAAAAGAGTGATAGAAAAGAGTGATAGATAGATAGAAAAGAGTCATAGACAGATAGAAAAGAGTGATTGATAGATAGATAGAAAAGAGTGATAGATAGATAGATAGATAGATGCTTCACGGTTGGGATGGTGTTCTTCGGCTTGCAAGCCTCACCCTTTTTCCTCCAAACATAACGATGATCATTATGGCCAAACAGTTCAATTTTGTTTCATCAGACCAGAGGACATTTCTCCAAAAAGTAAGACATTTGTCCCCATGTGCACTTGCAAACTGTAGTCTGGCTTTTTTATGGCGGTTTTGGAGCAGTGGCTTCTTCCTTGCTGAGCAGTGTTTCAGGTTATGTTGATATAGGACTCGTTTTACTGTGGATATAGATACTTGTCTACCTGTTTCCTCCAGCATCTTCACAAGGTCCTTTGCTGTTGTTCTGGGATTGATTTGCACTTTTCACACCAAACTACATTCATCTCTAGGAGACAGAATGTGTCTCCTTCCTGAGTGGTATGATGGATGAGTGGTCCCATGGTGTTTATACTTGTGTACTATTGTTTGTACAGATGAACGTGGTACCTTCAGGTGTTTGGAAATTGCTCCCAAGGATGAACCAGACTTGTGGAGGTCCACAGTTATTTTTCTGAGGTCTTGTCTGATTTCTTTTGATTTTCCCATGATGTCAAGCAAAGAGGCACTGAGTTTGAAGGTAGGCCTTAAAATACATCCACAGGTACACCTCCAATTCAGTACACCTCCTATCAGAAGCTAATTGGCTAATTGTCTAAAGGCTTGACATCATTTTCTGGAATTGTCCAAGCTGCTTAAAGGCACAGTTAACTTAGTGTATGTAAATTTCTGTCCCACTGGAATTGTGATATAGTCAATTAAAAGTGAAACAATCTGTCTGTAAACAATTGTTGGAAAAATTACTCATCATGCACAAAGTAGATGTCCTAAAAGACTTGCCAAAACTATAGTTTGCTAATATGAAATCTGTGGAGTGATTAAAAAATGAGGTTTAATGACTTCAACTTAAGTGTATGTAAACTTCTCACTTCAACTGTAGACAGACAGATAGATAGACAGACAGATAGACAGACAGACAGACAGATAGACAGATAGATAGTGACACACACACTCCTCTTTACACATATGGCACAGAGTGACTATGTTTATTATCTGACCCCAAACACTCAATGAAATTCGGTAACATGAAGTGTAAGTTAAAGAAAAAACACTTTTTAAGACGCCTCATTCGTGTAATTTTTGTTGTTAAAATACTTTCTGCTATCCCAACTTAATATCAGAAACAACTATAATTAAGCCATTTATAGGGTAATTTTCGCGAAAACTGTAAACACCGTCTCTGTAGCGTTATAAAGCTTCCTCTGTTTGTTTTGAGTGACCCGTCCAGTCCAACACAGCAACACTGACTCACCCAATGGCGTGAGTTGGGGGCGGGGCTATCTGTCTTTCAGTTAACAGTAGACGGAGGGAGACTGTCCTCGCTGCGCACTGTAGTGCGATGACGTTACATTTACATTTATACATTTGGCAGACGCTTTTATCCAAAGCGACTTACAGTGCCCTTATTACAGGGACAATCCCCCTGGAGCAATCTGGAGTTAAGTGCCTTGCTCAAGGACATGATGATGGTGGCTGTGGGGGTCAAACCAGCAACCTTCTGCTTACCAGTTCAGTGCTTTAGTCCACTACACCACCACCACCACTCTTAGTGGTGGATTTAATTTACTACGTAGCCAACTTCAATGATGTACTGGATGTTTTTAATGTGCATGCGCACAGCTACATTATATTAGATTCGCTTTACAATATTATATTATTTAGTGTTGTCAGTGTTGTTTATATAGCCTATACGCAGTTTAGTTTGACAGGTTATATTAGCCTAGTGGCTACTAAAAGTGTCTCTGTCTGTATAAGATTTAATGTTTAAATTCATCCATAAAACAAATGTGATTTTCTCCCTGGCAGCTTCAAAATGTGGTGTTTATTTGAAATATTGGATATATCCATTGTTTTGTAATTTATCTCCACGAAACTACTTATGCCGTATTGTAGTCGACCATTGTGGGATGCATAAAGATAAACGTTTTCTTCTTTTAATTCTTGTCATCTTAAGATAATTGAAAACACGTTTTAAATCTATTAAAACATGGATTTAATCCACTACGTAATGGATGTCCGTGACGTAGTAGATGAAATCCGCAGTGAGGACCTCTTGGACGGAGGCTGTATTTGACAAGCTGTTTGAAAACAATGTTTCTTTTCGCAGTTCCACTGGGTAGCACAGAAACGACTTACTCCAGTTTTGAGTTTTCATGGTCATAGACGGCCACTCTCACAGCCAAAAAATATGTTGACGTGAACTTTGAAATGTTTTTGGTTGTAGCTCGTGGAGTTCACAGTTCATTCACCCTGAGTAGTTACGACCTGTTGCTTTAATATTAACAGTCTGTCTGTCTCTCTCATGGAACTGTGTGTGTGTGTGGTTCCTTCCTGCCTCGACTGCGGTCTGCACAAATGTCAACACCTTTTTGCTTTCCCAACCCATCTATATCTGTGATACTGTATGAATCTCTCTCTCTCTCTCTCTCTCTCTCTCTGTTTAACTGCAGTGGTTGTGTAAACATCTCATTATTCACTGTCACTGCTCCTATCTACATCAAGAAAACCTCCTTTAATGTGTAAAATCATGATTATAATGTACAAATCCCCAGAACTTCTCATGTACAGGCAGTTTTCTGCCTCTTACAGCTCTTTCTAGTGCTGTTTGCTTTAGCAAGCATTACTATTGTTATTGCTCATACTAAGGCCCAAACCAATAGCTATGTTTCCATTCGAGTTGCAAATTTAATTTATGGGGAACATCAGAATATCGCTAAAACAATTTGTATAAGAACACGAAATATTCGTGCTGAGTTATGGCACTATCTTGTGGTGTGTACATGTGACCGTGACTTGAATGTGATTGGCTGGAATGCATTGAGGTCAGAAGTGGGAAATTTCAGCTCGGGTTTTCCCACCTCCGACTTCGTCTGCAATGAGGTGTTAGTGGTTAGACATTTTGATGACAGGTTTTGGCATTTCAGAATAACCAGAGCAACTTTTCAGATGCTATGTGATGATATTCTCTGAACAAATTACGCCGTCACATGGCTTGTTGAGGCAAAGTCAAATTGTTTTTGATGGGCATTCATATTAATATCCCTATAAATTGTATACGAATACATTTGGTAAATGTGTTTCCATTGTAGTTTATGCACATTTCTTCCAATTGAATAAAAAAGGTATCCATCTCAAGTGAGTGTTTACGTTTTTTTATTGGCATTTTGGAAAACTTCGCAACTTGGTTGCTCCATCCAGCATTTTTATGCGATATCCCAAAATTTGCATAAAAGTACGTGGATGGAAAACGTACATACTCTACACAAGTACGTGAATGCAAACGCTTCCAGCTATGCAAGCTCAATTTCGTGCAGCGAAATTACCGAAAGTGGTCCGAAACTGTCTTCAGAAATCTTGTAGTTTCTCGGGTTGGGCCTGTAGTGGACTGTGTTGGCATGTGGTGGTCAAGATTATTTTAAACTGGCATCTGTGCTGAAAATGGGATCTAATTAACATCTAATTAATAATTGGTTTAGTGACAGTGAGGACCATTGACGTTGGTCGTGCAGGGTCATGCACGAGGGGTTAGTGGTGCGTCTGGGTGTCAGGTACATACTGCATACTGCAGCAATAGTATGTGTAGTATGTAAGTATGCTGTTCGAACATAGTAAAAGACTGCAGCAGAAGTGTGCACCTCAGGGTGACCTTTGACCCCGGCATGAAAAGACTTTTGCTGCTGTATGTGAATTCTGCAGAAGATTAGACTCGTGTTAATCTGTTCTTATTCAACAATGAACTGAACGCATTCTTGAGTTCCTTGATCACAGAAAATCTGCTTTATTCTCCATTTGTGTGTTCAGTCATTGACCTACAAAACAGTCATCTGACCAACCAACAGTCATAACAGAAATAACATTATCACTACCTGTCCTCTCTGAACCAACAGCGAGAGGCAGTGAACACTGGCCTCGTTCACAAGTTCAGCTGATGGACACATTGCAAAGCTTTTGATTAGATTTTTATCATTTGTTTAGTTTTGTAGTGACTCGCCTCAATCCGGGTGGCAGAGGACGAATCTCAGTTGCCTCCGTGTCTGAGACCGTCAATCCGCGCATCTTATCACGTGGCTTGTTGAGTGCGTTACCACGGAGACAGCGCATGTGGAGGCTTCACGCTATTCTCCGTGATCCACGCACAACTCACCACGCGCCCCACCGAGAGCGAGAACCACATTATAGCAACCACGAGAAGGTTACCCCATGTGACTCTACCCTCCCTAGCAACCGGGCCAATTTGGTTGCTTTGGAGACCTGGCTGGAGTCAAACTCACGACTCCAGGGGTGATAGTCAGCGTCTTTACACACTGAGCTACCCAGGCTCACATCTCAAAATGTGGGCTGCTTCTGAGATTCATATATCACGAAAAACCAGCTTAATTTCAGTGCAAAATTGGGATGAACCTCACGCACAGATTTTGCAGCCTGCAGCATCAGATGACCACATTGAATCTCCTGTGAGAGGCCTGACTGACCTCTGCTCTTTATTCTGTGTGTGTTTCATTGGTTGTTTTTGGTAACTGATTCTAAGAAATTCACACAGTGCATGTGTGCGGTGTGTGTGTAATGACAGTGCAGGAGCTCTAATGTCTCTACAGCTGGTGTATGTTAGTTCCCAGAATGCATTGCTAACAGTGGGTTGGGGGCGAGCATACAGCAGGTCGCAGTATGTACTAAACCCGACACAGCTGTCAAAATCACACTTCTGTTATCTCATGTCAAACTCTCACACCACATGAGAAAATCACACGCATCATATTTACAGAAGAATCAGACACTTTTCTAGAGCTCAACTCAAAGCATTAACATCATTCTTTGCATTAGATTAGGAAACATAAAGCATAGCACAAATAACATTCATAGTCATCAAGTCTGAAAAAGAAATGATACCAGAAGTTATTTGTATAGGAAATAGTTGTAGTGGAGATTTTGATTCATCCCAGTCTGTTCAGTTCAAAGTCTGTTCACCAAAAGCAATTCTTCAGATTCATTTACTGATTTGTTTGTTAATATGTAGTAACCAGGGTCTTTTGTGTGTTATGAGTGAATCATTCATCCATCCATGTCATGTCCTTGTTTTCAGAGAATATAGATTTTTTCTTAGTTTTTTTTTTTTAGCATAAATCTCAGTATTTTATTAGACTTATGTTTGAAACTAGTTGCCAATGTGGTAAGAAAAATAAACGTAATTATTGTCTGAATTTTCTTAATGTCTTACATATCTTAATATTTTTACTGGAAAACACAAGAAGAAATACTGATTAAGACTGATTTTTTTGCAGTGTAAAAAGTTGGGCATTTACCTGTTTAATGCATTTCTATTTTACAGGTATTATTATGATCGCAATGAGGAGATTACCCAGAGATCCCGGCGCAGTGGGCGGAGTCTGTGTGGATAATGAAGACTCCTCCCCTTGCAGTAGCCACACCTCTCAAGGGGAGGGGCCAGACGACGAGCATCTGGAGGATGTGCTGTCTGAGTTGGGAGTGGGGGCGGAGCTTAATCTGGATTTGGACATGAGGGCGGAGCCTGAGGAGAGTGTGGGGCTGCAGGGGGAGGGGCTTAGCTGGGAGACGCCCCGTCAGGACACAAATGAACTGGAAGATCAGAGGAAAACCAGCCACAGTCCTGAACTAACTACAACAGCTTCAGGTTTGTGCTGCTCTGACTGTTTCATCTGTCAATCAACAACTCAGAAAACAGCCAGTGTGCCACACACTCACGCACTCTCACTTTCACACTCACTTGTGCACTGTTACACATTGTACCCTGTTTCAGTTGTCATAAATATGGGCGATCCAGTCTGATGATGATCATTACTATTCATGAATGTGTTAAAGTGTTGAGTATTTAACATTTTCAGTGTATGATTCATGTATAAACGTTCTGTGTGTGTAGGTCTTTCTAAAGCGTCGTCTCTGTCAGAGCAGCTCTTGCTGGGGCGCGAGGAGGCGGGAATAAACGTTGAGTGTCGTATCTGTGGAGACAAAGCTTCTGGATTCCACTATGGTGTTCATGCCTGCGAGGGCTGTAAGGTCAGGGGTCAGAGGTTGTTTTTGCATTAAACCATAAAAAAATCTGTAAATCAAAGCTAAACAACCAAAAAGCATTAAACAAATTTAAAGCTGAAGTATGTAACTTTTTGTAAATCTTGGGGGTCTGGGTATCTCATCGAGTATTGGCACTGACTAACACACCTGGAGAGTTTGAATCCAGGGTGTGCTGACAGACTCCAGCCAGGTCTCCTAAGCAACCAAATTGGCCCGGTTGCTAGGGAGGGTAGAGTCACATGGGGTAACCTCCTCGTGGTCGTGATTAGTGGTTCTCTCTCAATGGGGTGTGTGGTAAGTTGTGTGTGGATCGTGGAGAGTAGCATGAGCCTCCACATGCTGTGAGTCTCCGCGGTGTCATGCACAACGAGTCACGTGATAAGATGCGCGGATTGACGGTCTCAGAAGCGGAGGCAACTGAGACTTGTCCTCCGCCACCCGGATTGAGGTGAGTAACCACGCCACCACGAGGACCTACTAAGTAGTGGGAATTGGGCATTCCAAAAAAAAAAAAATGTCTCTCTTTTTCTCAGGGATTTTTCAGGAGGACAATTCGTATGAAGTTGGAATATGAGAGATGTGATCGTAGCTGTAAGATTCAGAAGAAAAGTCGCAATAAATGTCAGTTCTGTCGTTTTCAGAAGTGCCTCATGCTCGGAATGTCTCATGACGGTAAAGCGACAACAGACACAAATTGACAACAATAAAGGAACAAAATATCACCTGATGACCTCCTACAGAACTGAACGGGTTCTCTGTGTGTGTTTGTGTGTGTAGCGATCCGATACGGACGGATGCCGGTGTCCGAGAAACGTAAGCTTGTTGCGGGTCTGATAGCAGGGGAGAAAAGCTCTCAGAACTCAAGTGGTTCGGATCTCAAATCTCTCGCCAAACGGGTGAACAACGCCTACCTGAAGAACCTCAACATGACCAAGAGGAAAGCGCGGAACATTCTGACAGGGAAGACAAACGCAAGCCCGGTAACCAGCACCACAGTCACCAGTAATGACAAAACAACTTTAACATCAATAGACATCTTTCTGAAAGCAAATGGAACTCTTTTTCTCTGTCTTTTAGCCGTTTGTAATACATGACATGGACTCGCTGTGGCAGGCGGAGAACGGTTTGGTCTGGAATCAGGTGATTAACGGAGCTCCGCCCAATAAGGAGATTGGTGTTCACGTGTTTTACCTCTGTCAGTGCACTACTGTGGAGACTGTACGAGAACTCACTGAGTTCTCCAAAAGCATCCCAGGATTCGTCAACCTTTTCCTCAATGACCAGGTAACGGCATAAGAAACAGGAAACCAGGCGTTAAACGTTTTATTTTAATGTTATGGTACTTTGAAAGTGCTGAGGAGTTTCTTATTTACATTTGTAGCTAAACTAAACTAATTATTACAAGTTAAACTATAATAAAACAGAACTGAATGAAATCTAATTTTCTGATTAGAAACTAGTCTAATTTCCAGTAAAAACCAACAGATTTCTATGTAAATAGTATGTAAAAACAACAAAAAATTGTTGTATTCAGTAGAATTCATGAAACACAAGCAGAACAAATTTCTTTCGTTCAGTCCAGTATGTTTTCTTGAGTCTTGTAGTTCTCTTATGATCCTGCAGGTGACGCTGTTGAAGTATGGAGTCCATGAAGCGATCTTCGCAATGCTGCCGTCGTTGATGAATAAGGACGGGCTTCTGGTGGCAAACGGACGGGGATTTGTCACGAGAGAGTTTCTACGCAGCTTACGAAAACCCTTCAGTGAGATAATGGAGCCGAAGTTTGAGTTTGCGGTGAAGTTTAACGCTCTTGAGCTGGACGATAGTGACCTTGCGCTGTTTGTGGCGGCTATTATTCTGTGTGGAGGTGAGGGAATGTTTCTATTCTCAATGGTTTATGTACAATATAGTTTAGAACTTTTGAACCAAACAGCCTTGATTCCTTGGATCATGCTAAAAACTATATGAATGAGCTGTGAATTTTGGCCGGATTTTATGCCATTTTTTTAATTGTGTTGAAAACGTTGTATTTCGAAATACTGCCTCAGCTTTCTTACGCTCGTTCAGCCACGTGTTTTTCAGCCATTTTGAATGGATTTCCATATTGGTTTTTTAGCTGCTACTCCTACATTTTTTACGAAACTTTGTATGTATCTTGGCTACAATGCATAATACTGCATAAAGCGGTTAGTGGCACCTACTGGTAAAAATGATAGAGAACTGTAAATAGTTATAAATAACTGTATATCTACTCAAATCCTTCAAACTTCTTTCCTATAACAACCACTGCTGGGTGGTATAACCAACCAGATCTAATGAGCCTTACAGTTTGCATGCCACAGATGTGCTCAGCCCCATCATTGCTGCTTGCATATATATTATTAATGTTGTGTCAGTGTATATATGCTGTGTGTTCGCTGTGTGTAGATCGTCCAGGACTGATGAATGTTCATCAAGTTGAGGAGATCCAGGATAACATCTTACAAGCCCTGAATCAGCACCTGCAGATCAATCACCCAGACGCCAGCTTCATCTTTCCCAAACTCCTGCAGAAACTCACAGATCTACGACAGCTTGTGACGGAGAATGCACAACTGGTGCAGAAGATCAAGAAGACAGAGTCTGAGACATCACTACATCCACTGCTGCAGGAGATCTACAAGGACATGTACTGACTTCAACCGATCTGACTTTACCCCACCTGGCCATGACCATGAATCCACCCGACCCCACTTCAGCAGGAGATCTACAGGGACATGTACTGACCGAGCCCTGACCCCGAATCCACCCATCCTGAGACAACATGACCCGATCATTGCGGTAGATCTACAGGAACATGAACTTACCTGACCCAACTTGACTGGACCTGACCCAGCCTGACCTAACCTTACCCCACATGGCCTTGATCCTGACCCAACTTGTCCGGACCTGACCAAGCCTGACCTGACCTTACCCCACATGGCCTTGATCCTGATCCTGACCCAACCACGAATCTGAATCCATCCGACCCCACTGATGCAGGAGATCTACAGGGACATGTTGACCCGACCCAACCCTGACCCCGAATCCACCTAACCTGAGACAACCTGACCCAATCATTCTGGTAGATCTACAGGAACATGAACTTACCTGACCCAACTTGTCCGGACCTGACCAAGCCTGACCTGACCTTACCCCACATGGCCTTGATCCTGATCCTGACCCAACCCTGAATCTGAATCCATCCGACCCCACTGCTGCAGGAGATCTACAGGGACATGTACTGACCCGATCCAACCCTGACCCCAAATCCACCTAACCTGAGACAACCTGACCCAATCATTCCGGTAGATCTACAGGAACATGAACTTACCTGACCCAACTTGTCCGGACCTGACCAAGCCTGACCTGACCTTACCCCACATGGCCTTGATCCTGATCCTGACCCAACCCTGAATCTGAATCCATCCGACCCCACTGTTGCAGGAGACCTACAGGGACATGTTGACCCGACCCAACCCTGACCCCGAATCCACCTAACCTGAGACAACCTGACCCAATCATTCTGGTAGATCTACAGGAACATGAACTTACCTGACCCAACTTGACCGGACCTGACCAAGCCTGACCTGACCTTACCCCACATGGCCTTGATCCTGATCCTGATCCAACCACGAATCTGAATCAATCCGACCCCACTGCTGCAGGAGATCTACAGGGACATGTACTGACCCGACCCAACCCTGACCCTGAATCCACCCAAACCGAGACAACCTGACCTGAACATTCCAGTAGATCTACAAGAACATGCACTTACCTGACCGAACTTGACCCACATGGCCTTGATCCTGATCCTGGATCTGACCTAAAGTGACACCATTGCTGCAGGAGATCTACATGGCAGGTACTGACCCGACTCAACCCTGACCTGACCCTGAATTCACCCGACCCTACACAACCTGACCCGATCGTTTCAATGTCATTGCAAAAAGGATGTTTAAGGATGTTAAGATATTTTAACAGGAAAATTAGACAAAAATACTCAGTTAGTAAGTGATTTTTTGTTACAGTCTATAGGAACATGTAATGTACTTACCTGACCCAACTTGAATGGACTTGACCCATCCTGACCAGACCCTACCCAATGATTCCAGGAGATCTACAGGGCCATTTAGTGTCTCGACCCGACCCAATCCCGACCCTGATCATTCCATACAGATCGACCAATCACTGTGAACTTTATAATTTTTTATATCACAGTTTGTATATTTTACAAGAACCGGATGATTTGTTACTGATTGGTGAAGATGTTTATGATGAACTGCAAACGTCTAAACCTGGCCGGATCACCTGCACTGGGGCGAGGAAGTGATACAGGTCAAAGACACGCTACAAAATGCAATAAGACAATAAAGACCTTAATTGATGCTGCTGAGATCTTCCACTTGTGCCTTCACACCTCCTGAACAACTGACACACAGAAACAACTTGTTAACCTCAAATTGTGTATTTCTCCATGTGTAATTGTTTCTTTTTGAGCCTCAGAGATGATACTGTGATTTACATTTACACAAGACTCCAGATAAGTAATTTAAAGCTGCACTCTGTAATTTTGTGGTTATGTAACGCTGGCCGATGTGACAACTTGGAATTGTATCAAGCGCCGTGGATGAACATCAAAAAAGAAAAGGTTTTCAGTTACCAATGTCATTGTTAAAGTGTGGTGTTCACAGTCATCCATGATTCATGTGGTCTCAACATGGTGGCATCCACAAGGCAACCTGCTCCATGTTTTATAATACTAATATAAATACTGGAATCTTCATCTCATGTGAGTTTATGTGATTTTAAACAGATAAAAGTATTATTAATTTCTTTGGGGGTAGAACTATTTACTGAGGAAATTATTACCAACTGCACCTGTAATTTCTGACTCCAAACTTTATATTAATGTTATTTAATAACCTCTTAGTTATATTAATTTCTCAGTCAGAGCTGCATCTAAATCCAGCAGACCCTTCACCAAACCATATGTATGAATTTAAACTGCTCATGTCACAGGTCCTTTATCAGTTTGTTTGAGTTGAACACATCGTCAGTGTATATAATGCTTGTCCTATACGTTGTGCTGTATCCAGTGTAAACTTCGCCTTTTCACATCACCTCTGTTGTGTTATTTTCTCTCTGTGCTGCTAACTTGATTTTTTTTGTCATGATAATTCTGTCTCTATAGATCTGATGAGGTAATGTATGACATGCTGTGTAGAAGTGTGATATATGTGTGTGTTCTGACTAGAGGACAGTTACAGGAGACAAGTGTCAATGAAATACATCCACGACATCCTGTCGGAGAGGACGTATGTTTCCTGTCAAACCGAGAGGAGGGGTTGTCCTCTCTAAATGCTTCTCACCATCTGAACTGAACTTTGGCCCTGAGGCCCCTGGAGTGCAGGATTACAGACTGCTGATGTTTCTACCTTGCTTTTGTAAAACAGCTGAATAAAACTACAGGGTAAAACTTACGCAATACTGTTCTACATTCACATTGTTTCATAAATGTGCTTTGATAGACCTGATATAATGTCTTTTTAGGGTGATTAGGGTGTGTTTTTTTTAAGGGTCATTATGGTGTTTCTGAGGGTATGATGAATAATTGAACTGTTAGTGTGTTTGAGGGTCATTGGGGTGTTTCTCTGGGTCATTAGGGTGTTCTTGAGGATCAGTGAGTGTTTTTTAGGGTCATTAGAGTGTTTTTGAGGGTCATTCGAGTGTTCTTTAGGGTCAGTGAGTGTTTTAAGGGTCATTAGGATGTTTGTGAGGGTATGATGAATAATTGAACTATTAGTGTGTTTGGGGGTCATTGGGGTGTTTCTCTGGGTCATTAGGGTGTTCTTGAGAGTCAGTAATTGTTTTTAAGGGTCATTCAAGTGTTTTTGAGGATCAGTAAGTGTTTTTGAGGGTCGTTGTAATGTTTCTGAGGGTCATTAGAGTGTTTTTGAGGGTCATTCGAGTGTTCTTTAGGGTCAATGAGTGTTTTAAGGGTCATTAGGGTGATTTTTAGGGTCAGTGAGTGTTTTAAGGGTCATTAGGGTGATTTTTAGGGTCAGTGAGTGTTTTAAGGGTCATTAGGCTGTTTGTGAGGGTCAGTAGGTTGTTTTTGAAGACCATTACAATGTTTTTGATAGTGGTTGTTTCTGAGGGACATCAGGGTTTTTCTGAGGGCAAGTTGGTGTTCTTAAAGGTCATTAAGGTGTTTTATTAAGGTGTTTTTGAAGGCCACTGGGTGTTTTTGAGGGTCATTAGGATTTTTCTGAGGGTCAGTATAATTTCCTGAGGGTCATTGAGTGTATTAAAGAGTCACAAGGGTGTTTTCAAGGGTCAGTGAGTATTTTGAGGGTCGTTAGGGAGTTTTTAAGGGGTCCGTGTGCGTTTTTGAGGGTCACTACGTTTTTTTTAGGGCCATTTGGTGTTTTGAGTTTCAGTGGGTGTTTATGAGGGTCATTAGTGTGTTCTTGAGCGTCAGTGAGTTTTTTGTGGGTCATTAAGGTGTTTTTAAGAGGTCAGTTGGTGTTTTACAGGGTTTGTGAGTAGTTTTAAGGGTCAGTGGGTGTTTATGAGGGTCACTAGTGTGTTCTTGAGCATCAGTGAGTTTTGTGAGGGTCATTAAGGTGTTTTTAAGAGTTCAGTGGGCATTTTACAGGGTCTGTGAGTAGTTTTAAGGGTCAGTGGGTGTTTTGAGGGTCATTAGGGAGTTTTTAAGGGGTCCGTGAGTGTTTTTGAGGGTCACTACGTTTTTTTTAGGGCCACTTTTCAGTTTCAGTGGGTGTTTATAAAGGGTCCGTGAGTGTTTTTGAGGGTCATTAGTGTTTTTATGGGTCTGTGAGTAGTTTTAAGGATCAGTGGGTGTTTTGAGGGTCATCAATGTGTTTTTGAGGGTCAGTGAGTGTTTTGAGGGTCATTAGGGAGTTTTTAAGGGGTCCGTGAGTGTTTTTGAGGGTCACTAAGTTTTTTTAGGGCCACTTGGTGTTTTGAGTTTCAATGGGTGTTTATAAAGGGTCCGTGAGTGTTCTTGAGGGTCATTATGGTGTTTTAAATCATAAGTCTTTTATCATCATTTGCACAGAACACACATGGTGAACTGAACATTGAAATTTGTGAGGCCAGCTCTGTTAAAGTACAAAAAGTACAAACAACAACAACACAACACGGCAGTAACATTAAAAAGTGCAAAACAATGTGCATAACAGCACAGCAATAGCATTGTGCAACGTATCTTTCTTAAACCTGATGTCAGGCGAATTATTCAGGTGTCTTAAGGACAGGTGGAAGTAATAATTTAATGTCCAGGTAGGTTATTCATTCTAGCAGCAGCCAGCAAGTGAGTCTTAAGTAATGTACAGTATGTTTTTTCTCCCCAATTTGGAATGCCCAATTCCCAATGCGCTCTAAGTCCTCAGGGTGGCGGAGGAAGAATCTCAGTTGCCTCCGCTTCTGAGACAGTCTGCACATCTTATCACACGGCTTGTTGAGCGCGTTACCACGGAGGCTCACGCTATTCTCCACGGCATCCACGCACGAAGAGTGGAGAATGTAAGGCTGCCTATTCTCACCACCTGGAACCTCTCCATCAGGAAGTCAAGGATCCAGTTGTATAGATGGTTGTTCAACCCCAGCACTTGTAATTTAGCGATGAGTTCGGCAGCTACAATGGTATTGAATCAGGGTTTATGATTGGGAAATGCATGAACAGTGATTTTGGGGCCCACATCATCTATACACTTTCTGATGTAGCAGATGATGAGTCTGTATATTGGTTAATGTCTCCTGCCGTGTCCCGAAACATCTGCCAATCTAGCAGTCCTGTAACATTATTATAGCCTAGTGCACTAGTAACTGTTTTTTATTTGTATTTATTTCCAGATTTTGTCTGTAAACTGGTTTTGAAGTGCCAGTGTAGTGTTCTGAGGGTCAGTGAGTGTTTTTAATTGTCATTAGGGTGTTAACAAAGGGTCGGTGGGTGTTTCTTATGGACATTAATGTGTTTTGAGGGTGAATGGGGTGTTTTTGAGGATCATTGGGGTGTTTATAAAGAGTCGGTGGGTGTTTCTGATGGTCATTTGGGTGTTTCTTATGGACTTTAAAGTGTTTTTAGGATCATTAGGGTGTTTCTGATGGAAATTAATGTGTTTTGAGAGTCACTGGGGTGTTTTTGAGGGTCATTAAGGTGTTTTTAAGAGGTCAGTTGGTGTTTTACAGGGTCATTAAGTTGTTTTTGAGGGTCATTAGTGTTTTTATAGGTCTGTGTGTAGTTTTAAGGGTCAGTGGGTGTTTTGAGGGTCATTAGTTTTTTTTTTTGGGGGGGGGGGGGGTCAGTGAGTGTTTTTGAAGGTTATTAAGGTGTTTTTAAGGGTCAGTGGGTGTTTTGAGGGTCATCAATGTGTTTTTGAGGGTCACTGGGTGTTTTGAGGGTCATCAATGTGTTTTTGAGGGTCACTGGGTGTTTTGAGGGTCATCAATGTGTTTTAAGGGTCAGTGGGGTGTTAATAAAGAGTTGGTGGGTGTTTCTGATGGTCATTTGGGTGTTTTTTATGGACATATAAAGTGTTTTTAGGGTCATTAGGGTGTTTCTGATTGAAATTAATGTGTTTTGAGAGTCACTGGGGTGTTTATGAGGGTCATTAGTGTGTTCTTGAGGGTCAGTGAGTTTTTTGAGGGTCAGTGGGCATTTTACAGGGTCTGTGAGTAGTTTTAAGGGTCAGTGGGTGTTTTGAGGGTCATCAATGTGTTTTTGAGGGTCAGTGGGTGTTTCTGAGTGTCATTAGTTTTTTTTTTTTAGGGTCTGTAGTGTTTGTGAGGGTCAGTGAGTGTTTTTGAAGGTTATTAAGGTGTTTTTAAGGTCAGTAGGATGTTTTTGAGGGGTATTTCTAATGGTCATTATGCTGTGAGGGACAGTGAGTTTTTGAGGGTCATTAGGTGCTTTAAGGTCAGTGGGTGTTTTGAGGGTTAATGGTGTGTTATTGGCCCAGAGGGTTTTTTTTATGTCAGTGGGTGTTTGGGGGGTCATTTGGGGTGTTTAAGGGCTCAGTGAAGTGTTTTGAGGGTCATTGGAGTGTTTTTGAGGGTCAGTGGGTGTTTAAAAGATCAGTAGATATTTTATGGGATCATTGGTGTGTTTTTGACAATCAGTTGTGCTGCGAGTATGACATGTTGTGAAAGTAAATGCTCATCCTTGTGCTGCGTGTTCATGTGTCTGTTATGTGGATTTTCTCAGCTGAAGGTCGTGACCCAGAGTTCAGTTTGATTGTTTCCTCTCTGTAGAGTCGCTCAGTTAAAAAACAAACATACTGCATGAAAAACAGAACAGATATCTGGGTCAAAGGTCACAAAGTACCTTATACCATAACAGCCTGATCTAAGATTTTAAAATGCTACATTGTAAATAACAAATCATAAATCCATAAGAACTGAAGGGTGTTTATGTGGTGGATCGATTGTGTGTGAAGTGTCTGTTTCCCTCCTAACAGTAGGAGTGTGTGTTTGTGTGTGTGTAAGTGGAATGTGTTCAGCAGATGGTGTATGAACAATGTAACCCCAGGGAGGCATAACTTGCTCTCTCTCCATTGTCTGAGTGTTCTGTGTCGGTTCCATGTGCAGCGGGCGGTCCGATTCCAGTCCGGATTCTGTTTTTTTACCAGTTCATCTCCTGCTAAGTCCGAGCACAAAACAAAAGTGTTTAAAGGTTTCAAACAGCATTTGGTCACATGAGAAGCTAAAATCGGCCTAATACAGATTAAACGGATCAGTGCTTAGATTCATAGTTTCTTCCTCAGACACACATGTGAAATACTGTGCTGTTAGTTATTGAGCTAAACTCTTTTTTTAAATATTCACATCTGATTGAATAATTCAGTCGGTCACATGACACACAGAGGTCACTGTCTGACCCTAAACAGTCAGCAAGATCATTTAGTTTAATAGTTTTATACTTCAAAAGACAAAAAAACAATTTAATGTTTTTTGGACATGTACTTTAACGGTATACTTTCAAGTACTTTAAATACTAGCGTATGAATTTGGTAATCACTCACATATTAAAGTACCATCATATCTGATACTATCACCGTACTATGGCCACAGTACTACAAATACATGTTTGAGGTTGTGAGAACTGTATTTGTTAGATTGTTTAGAGTTAGTTGAAGCATGAGTTCTGTAATGACCTCTTGAGGTCCGATACTGAAATACATCCTGCATTTTACCTTTAGATGAGGGTTTCCCAAATGGGTAAATGAGATTGTAATAGAAACGTTGATGCCATATTAAATGAATTATAAGTATAGTATATTAGTGTATATATATATATATGAAAACAAAGTCTTTCTAGCTAGTCAGTCCACTGTCGGTCATCTCTGGAACCAAGGGCGTAGATAAGGCTTGAACATTGGGGGGGTTGCAGTGTGAAGCATTTACATGTTTCCATTGATCATGGTACAAATATTGGGGTGGGGTGTGGGTTATCCCCCACCCCATCCCCCCTGGAATATACGCCCCTGTCTGGAACATTCTCGGGAGGTTATTTCCAGTCATGCCAGTGCAGCTCCTATCTACTTGAACGGAGAAAGACCGAAATCTCCTAAACGGTTGGTCAAGATTACAATTAAAGAACATATTTCAAATCAGCAATAAAATTTGATAATATTGGAATCATAAATTGTGCTTCTGTACCTCATATTACGCTAAAACATGCAATTTTCCCAGCTTGTATAGCTGATGTGCATGCACCTTCTAGAGATGATTGACAGGTGATGTCTGTATCTATAAGATGATTGGCTCTTTTACCTGTAAGGCGGGACTTCCTGTATACATCCGTTGACCGTTGGGCGTTCCAATTTCTCCCATTGATTTTAATAGAAGTGGCCTGTCTCTTATAAATAAATAATCTCTGATGAAAATTAGATCCTTCACTTATATGTATACTGTATATAAAATAGTAGTTGTAATTAAAATTCACTATATTTGAAGGTTTAGTATGACTCAAAATCTATAAAGAGTATTTCTGCACGTGTTTCATTGAGGCGATGTCCACATTAATCCGTTTAAAGCTACACTGTGTAGCCCTCTAGCGGTTAAAAATAAAACTGCATGCGTCTTGCGGAAGAACATTGTTTTGGTTGTGCTTCAGCTCTGCTCCTCTGCACGGATGACTGTGGTTCGATCGGTGTACACATGAATACAGGACATCAGAGCGAATGGACAAATAACGAAGAAAGGAAAAGACGGATATCTGAAAACATGTCATCTGAGCAGGTAAGTGCCATATCTTATGCTGTTGTTTTGACTTATTTGAAACATTGATGTTGTGAAATAAATGACGTTGCAAAAGTTAGGAAATGTTCGTTAACATTAGACATAACGATTGCTAACGTTGTGATGTTTTGATAACTGCAGGATATTCTGGACAATTAGACCATGGTAGTAACTAATTTATAGATTGTCATTGTTACCAACCAGTGGTCAACATCATTTCAAGACTCACATGTCCTTGGCAAGTCTAGAACTAAAGGATTTATTTATATAAATTATTGCTGTTATAAAGAAAAATACAAACGTGTGCTAACAATCTTACCCTACCACACCTGGAGTCACGAGTTCGAATCCAGGGTGTGCTGAGTGACTCCAGTCAGGTCTCCTAAGCAACCAAATTGGCCTGGTTGCTAAGGAGGGTAGAGTCACATGGGGTAACCTCCTCGTGGTCGCTATAATGTGGTTCTCGTTCTCGGTGGGGCATAGGGCGAGTTGTGCGTGCCACGGAGAATAGCGTAAAGCCTCCACACACGCTATTTCTCCGCAGTAACGCACTCAACAAGCCACGTGATAAGATGCGCGGATTGACGGTCTCAGACGCGGAGGCAACTGAGATTCGTCCTCCGCCATCCGGATTGAGGCGAGTCACTACGCCACCATGAGGACTTAGAGCAGATTGGGAATTGGGCATTCCAGATTGGGAAGAAAAGGGGAGGAAAAATAAAATATATATATATATATATATATATATATATATATATATATATATATATATATATCTTACCTGTCGAGTAAGAATAAAGCCATCTCTGGGTCGCTTTTAAATACTTTCAGAACTCGGTTGTACACCTCTGAAAAGTCAAGCCGATGTTGATTCGGGTTTTATTACGGACTCTGTTGCTTTCACTTTGTGCTTGTAGACTCTGATCTGTTCGGGGTTTCTTTGTTTTTACACCCAGTATTCCCTGGAGGTTTGCCGTTTTTTTCCTTTTTTTTTCCATTTGTTGTGACAACAAACTTTCAGCTTCAGCTACTCCCACATCATACACACGCGCTATAGTAGCCGGATCTTATTTTCTCTGACTACCGATATGACGTCAACATGGGCGAATGACGTATGTATGCAATTTCCCGCAAAATCCGTCCCGACAGCTCTAAAATATAAATCATTCTTATATGTTTATCAAAGTGTATCTGGGTAAAGACTTGGTTTGGAAGATGGATTTTGGTTGCACTCTCTCATTAATAACTTTCTGTTCTTTTTTAACAAAAAAAAGTTACATATTGTAGCTTTAAGTTTGAATAAACACCTTTTTCAGTTTCCTCACACAATATCATTTTCCGAAGTATGCAGTTATGAAAAACGTTTTCAAGTGTGGATGAGAAGTTTAAAGGAAGTTAAACATATGCGTTTAAAAACTAAATGGATTGGTGTGGGGATCAGGGTTAAGGTTTAGTGTTAAGCAGATTATGATTGACTCTTCATCTCTGAACGAACACGATACAAACACTCGGACAAAGGTAGGAGAGATTTTCTAGAGTCTGTCTAACACTATATACTGTGTTTTATTGATTGGTTGATTTTCTGTAAAGTACTGATGTACAGTCGGATTTAATGTGTGCAGATTGTGTTGATGTGTGATTGTGTGCTGTTTTGACTTAAGACGTTCTTTTTGTTGTACCGACAGGTGTGTGTTTCCAGTGAGAAAAATATCTCCATGTGTGTGTGTGATATGTCTAGATAGATACAGTAGATACAGCACCAAAATCACCATGAGGTGACGCAAAAGGAAACTTTATTGCACATATTGTACCGATATTGTATTTTGATTTGTAAATGGAGATTAACCAATGCAATGAGTAAATGGATAGGCATATTATAGTTGGAAAAAAATGCTAGAATATCTTTTTACAATAAAAGGAAACCATCATGGCGGAAAAAGGCCATTCTGGACTGATGACATCAATGGAAAGATGTACTACAATGCAGTGTGTTTGTGTGCAGGTCTGATGACTGATTCACGGCTCACTGTTTACACTGGAATACTGGACGACAGTGAAAGCGATGAGGGTACAATACACAAACACTTCACACACTTTAAGCTTTAATTCACTATTATATCATATCTGATTACTCTGGCAAACAGTACCATAGTAATGTTGTGTTTTAGGACATTCCATGGATTTCTCGAAAGTTCCTTTCTGTAAATACCATGGTATAAGAAAGTGGCATTTTTCAGTTAATTGGTAATGCATCTGTCCTTTTTGCAATGGTTACTTTGTTTTATTCACACTGAACAGATCCAAACTCAGAGAAACCAGTCACTGACTCCTGGGAAGAACGTTCAATAATGGATAGACTGGGTTTAAAGAGGTAAATACACACACAACAGAACTGACCCTATCTGCACTCAAATGCTGCCGGAGCTTTTCACAGAACAAACAGAGAACATGGACTAAGACAGGAAACGTTTATGTCCATTTAATTTGTGTTTTCTCATAGCAGTTTGGACATGACTGAAGAGGAAGTGGAGGTGAGATGTTTCAAATGTTAGAAGTTAGATACATTGTCAAATGTCTTCTTCAGTCATTATTAACATCTGTAAACACACACACAGAGCGCCTTCAGTCAGTTTTCAATGGGATTTCACTGTGACCGGTACACACTGAGTCAGCGGCTGCAGGCAGAGATGCATGACCGCATCATTGCTGAAGAGAACCTCCAGAGAGAACTGCAGCACACCAGAGACACACTGCAGGTACTGCACATACCACACATCACGACTCTGCTCTGAGAGCGTTGCAAGGGTGTTGTGAGAACATTGTGAGAGTGTTGTGAGAACATTGTGAGAGTGTTGTGAGAGTATTATGAGAACATTGGGAGAGCAAACATTGTGAGAGCGTTGTGAAAACATTGTGAGAGCGTTGTGAAAACATTGTGAGAGAGTTGTGAAGGCATTGTGAGAGCGTTGTGAATACATTGTGAGAGCGTTGTGAGAGACATTGTGAGAGCAATGTGAAAACATTGTGAGAGTGTTGTGAGAGTATTATGAGGACATTGTGAGAGCGTTGTGAAAACATTGTGAGATTGTTGTGAGAACATTATGATAGCATTGTGAGAGCAAACATTGTGAGAGCGTTGTGAATACATTGTGAGAGTGTTGTGAGAACATTGTAGGAGCAATGTGAAAACATTGTGAGAGTGTTGTGAGAGTATTATGAGGACATTGGGAGAGCAAACATTGTGAGAGCATTGTGAAAACATTGTTAGAGCGTTGTGAGAAGATTGTGAGAGCGTTGTCAGAGTATTATGAGAACATTGGGAGAGCAAACATTGTGGGAGAGTTGTGAAGGCATTGTGAGAGCATTGTGAAAACATTGTGAGAGCGTTGTGAAGGCACTGTTAGAGCATTGTGAAAACATTGTGAGAGCGTTGTGAGAACATTGTGAGAGCGTTGTGAGAACATTGTGAGAACATTGTGAGAGCATTGTGAAAACATTGTGAGAGCGTTGTGAGAACATTGTGAGAGCGTTGTGAAAACATTGTGAGAGCGTTGTGAGAACATTGTGAGAACATTGTGAGAGCGTTGTGAGAGCATTGTGAAAACATTGTGAGAGCGTTGTGAGAACACTGTGAGAGCGTTGTGAAAACATTGTGAGAGCGTTGTGAAGGCACTGTGAGAGCATTGTGAAAACATTGTGAGAGCGTTGTGAGAACATTGTGAGAACATTGTGAGAGCGTTGTGAGAACATTGTGAGAGCGTTGTGAAGGCACTGTGAGAGCATTGTGAAAACATTGTGAGAGCGTTGTGAGAACATTGTGAGAGCATTGTGAAAACATTGTGAGAGCGTTGTGAGAACATTGTGAGAACATTGTGAGAGCATTGTGAAAACATTGTGAGAGCGTTGTGAGAACATTGTGGGAGCGTTGTGAGAGCGTTGTGAAGGCACTGTGAGAGCGTTGTGAAAACATTGTGAGAGCGTTGTGAGAACATTGTGAGAACATTGTGAGAGCATTGTGAAAACATTGTGAGAACGTTGTGAGAACATTGTGAAAACATTGTGAGAGCGTTGTGAGAACATTGTGAGAGCATTGTGAAAACATTGTGAGAGCGTTGTGAAAACATTGTGAGAGCGTTGTGAGAGTATTATGAGGACATTGGGAGAGCAAACATTGTGAGAGCGTTGTGAATGCATTGTGAGAGCATTGTGAAAAATTTGTGAGAGTGTTGTGAGAACATTGTCAGAGTTGTGAGAACATTATGATAGCATTGTGAGAGTATTATGAGAACATTGTGAGAGCAAACATTGTGAGAGCATTGTGAAAACATTGTGAGAGCGTTGTGTAGGCATTGTGAGAGCATTGTGAATACATTGTGAGAGCAATGTGAAAACATTGTGAGAGTGTTGTGAGAGTATTATGAGGACATTGTGAGAGCGTTGTGAAAACATTGTGAGAGCGTTGTGAAGGCATTGTGAGAGCGTTGTGAATACATTGTGAGATTATTGTGAGAACATTATGATAGCATTGTGAGAGTATTATGAGAACATTGTGAGAGCAAACATTGTGATAGTGTTGTGAAAAAATTGTGAGAGCGTTGTGTAGGCATTGTGAGAGCATTGTGAATACATTGTGAGAGCGTTGTGAGAACATTGTGAGAGCAATGTGAAAACATTGTGAGAGCGTTGTGAAGGCACTGTGAGAGCATTGTGAAAATATTGTGAGAGTGTTGTGAGAGTATCATGAGGACATTGAGAGAGCAAACATTGTGAGAGTGTTGTGAAGGCATTGTGAGAGCGTTGTGAAAACATTGTGAGAGCATTGTGAGAACATTATGAGAGCGTTGTCAGAGTATTATGAGAACATTGGGAGAGCAAACATTGTGAGAGCGTTGTGAAGGCATTGTGAGAGCATTGTCAGAGTATTATGAGAACATTGTGAGAGCAAACATTGTGAGAGCGTTGTGAAAACATTGTGAGAGTGTTGTGAAGGCATTGTGAGAGAGTTGTGAATACATTGTGAGAGTGTTGTGAAGGCATTGTGAGAGAGTTGTGAAAACATTGTGAGAGTGTTGTGAAGGCATTGTGAGAGAGTTGTGAATACATTGTGAGAGTGTTGTGAAGGCATTGTGAGAGCGTTGTGAAAACATTGTGAGAGCGTTGTGAAGGCATTGTGAGAGTATTATGAGAACATTGGGAGAGCAAACATTGGGAGAGCAAACATTGTGAAAGCGTTGTGAAAACATTGTGAGAGCGTTGTGAAGGCATTGTGAGAGAGTTGTGAAAACATTGTGAGAGTTGTGAGAACATTATGATAGCATTGTGAGAGTATTATGAGAACATTGGGAGAGCAAACATTGGGAGAGCAAACATTGTGAAAGCGTTTTGAAAACATTGTGAGAGCATTGTGAAGGCATTGTGAGAGCGTTGTGAAAACATTGTGAGAGCATTGTGAAAGCATTGTGAGAGCATTGTGAGAACATTGTCAGTGAGAATATTGTGAGAGTGTTGTGAAAACATTATGAAACCGTTGTTAGTGTTACAAGTGTGTAATGAGAACGTTATGAAATTGCTGTGAGAACATTGTGAGAGTGTTGAGAACATTTTGAGAGCGTTGTGAGAATGTTGTGCGAGCATTGTGTTGTTCTACAGGTGTTGTATGAGTGTCTGGCAGAGATAGACAGTAGAGAGATGGTGCTGCAGATGCAGAACAGACTGCAGATGGTGAAGAGCAACATGGAGAACGTCATCACCACAGCTGAGATGCTGGGAGCCGCACACCAGGTACCTCAAACCAGAGGCCTCCTAACCCCAATCTCACACCATCACAGACCTCAAACAGAAACCTCACTCAGAGACCTCACACTAAACTTTCTAAACCATGCATCGTTCATGTGTTATTTATCAGGAAGCTCGTGTCAGTCACGCGGTGGATCTGATGTCAGTTCACGTCGAACATCTCAAGAGACGTCACACTTCAGAGAGTGAAGAACTGCTGGAGGTCAGGAAACTGCTGCACAGGAGAAAGGGCCGATTACGCAGCGACTCTACAGGTCAGTGCTGCCCCTAGTGGCCTGGAGGACACACATGCATTAGTGCTTCTCAGCTGTGTCACAGGTCTGTTCTGATGAATTAAAAAAAACAATGCATGCAAAATAACTATACAATCATGCACAGTAAGGATAGAAAAATAAACACCTCCCATACCTTTTGTTGTTGATGTTATAGGCTCTTCTGGAATTCTGTATCAGAGTGTTATATAATCAGGTTTTTTTCTCACTCAGATGACAGAGATGTGTTTTTCAGACAGTCACAACAGGTAACAGGCCAATATTTTCTCCTCGACGTAATCAATACCTCATTCCCTCATCACACAGCAGTCAAAAATCATCATTATCTTATAAATGCACAGAAACACATAGGAAATATTGTGCTGTTTACATTTTTTTACATGAATAAACCTCTCGTTTATGTTGTAGTCCATGCGCCGTCGAGTCAGCATCACGTTACTCCCGACTCAAGCTCAGGTGTGTTTCTACATCAGATCCAGTGTTCTGCTCTTCAGGATTGACCTCTGGTATCTTAATGGGTTTTTCTCTCTATAGTTAGTGGATCTAGAAGCTGCGTTTATAGACGGCTGCAAAACCGGAGCAGACGCAGAGAGCCTGACCCAGAAGGGACTCGAAATACGAGCTGAGCGCAGGTGTAGCTGCACACACAAACAAACCAAATACACACATCCTTAAAGCTGAAGTGTGTCATTTCTGGACAAAATATTATCTTGTACTTTCAGACAGGAAATAGTTCCATCAGAAGGTCCTGAGAGCAGCCTGACCTTTGACCTCCCTGACCGCTGCACCCAAAACCAGGATAATGATGCTGACAATACAGTGTTTCCAAGGTAACAAACATTAATAAGGTTTTGGAAAAAGATGGTGTACTTTTCACAAAATAGACGCCATTGTCAGTTAAGAGCATGCTTGAGATTATAAATGTGTGAATAAAACTGCTGAAAATCACTCCCCATACAGAAATCATACATGTCAATATACTGTTAGATAAACATATGTTCATATATGTTTTCCACTGAAAGTCACAAACATACACTATATGCAACATATATTTCAAAATACCACAAAACATTTTTTTAAATATATTTGACATGTATTTCACCAATAATAATATAGTATTAATAGTTACAAATGAATTACAAATTAATATTAATTTTTTTTAATGTTTTTACAGTATATGTTTTTATAAGTTCATATAAATTTAATGTGGCCATATATCAGATTTCTGAAAGGATTAAGAAAATATTTTTAAATTATTTTATTTATTACAGAACATTTTTTGCATGTCCACTAAATCTGTAAATTTGTCATATTATGCACACACACACACACACACACACACACAAAAAACATTTTAATTGTGAGTATTTAGGTATTTATGATACATAAAATGCTAGCTATGAAATGAGTCTAAGCAAGACAAAGGAGTCTGATATTTTGTTTAACAAACATCCCTTTTATATGTCTATATTTGTGTGTGTGTGTTCATGTACATTAGTGCGATTCAGGTCACACCGCTGCGCTGTCGTCGTCAGTCTTCTCAAATCAAACCCACAGAGAGATCAGAGGAGGTGGAGGACTCTGCGAGAGGGGCGGAGTCATCACTAAAGTCCAACCCTCAGCTGTACGTCTAAATGTATTAATGTACTTATCATAACTGATGCTCATGATTCAGCCCGCTGACATGCTATATGATGCTTTCAGGTGTGTCGCTTGGCACCGGCGGCTCTTGCTGTCCTGTCTGCATGAGTGTCGATGGAGAATACTGTCACTAATGTTCTGTATAATAATGCTGATAGCGGCTTTAACATGTTTAACAGTTCCAGTCATGTAGTTGTGAATGTGTGAATCTCATTAAAGTCTCTGATGGGTGCTGTTGACATTCAGTTCTAACCCCTAGAAAGTCAACATGAGGTTTAGTAAATAATGACAGGATTTTCATTTTCACTCATTATGGACTGCAGCAAATGAAACTACTGTAGCTGGATTATAATGTAACAGAGTAAATGAAAGTGTCTGTATCTGCTGTTCTGTCTGCCAATAATAAATGAATGTCCTCGTTTCTCCTGAAACAGGTGCAAAACCATGGCAACAGAATAATTACACTAATTAACAGTATTTTAATCAGAGGAAGAGTGTTCAGGACGATTGTTTTATAATTCACTAGGTGCTGCATATTTTACACTTCATTTGTTTCGATTGTTCTGGAAATGATGGAACGGTTCATTTTAACGACAGATAAAAGATATTAATAATTCATAAATAAACATATCAGGACATATTTGCATTGAATGATAGTGTTAATTAAATGTACCTGCTTTGGGTCAGATTATATTGGATTAGCTGAAATTATCTTCATGATCACACATGTGCAGAGCTGCAGTCACGTGCACGAGCAGCACGTGCACGTTCTGTCGCTTAATCCCGCCCCCATTCTGCCAAGTGGCCAATCACAGCTCAGAATGAGCAGCAAGATCAGGAAGTGCTCTTAATGTTCTTGTAAGGACATTTTAATTGGATTAAAGTCAGATTACAGAATATATCATAAAGAACATCTGGTGTTGATAAAGACGTGCTAAACCTTATCAAACATTTTTAATTTAACGGTTAATTACTTGAAAAGTCAAAGTTTTACTTTGTGGGAAAAATCCATATATACGTATCTGACTTCACCATGTCAGATTTACTGTTGTTGTTTTTTTCTTTAAAAAAAAAAGCAATTCATAAGCAAAAATTATGCATAGAGAATTATTCAAATATTATTACTATATGCATGAATAATTGCTATATAATTATAATATTACTGACTGCAGTGTGCACAGATTAGCACTCTCAGCATTGTGTAATCATTATAAGTATGATGAGATAATGCATAAGACAGATGCAGGAGTGTGTGTGAAATGATGTGATGATGTAATCGCAGTAACGATTACCATAACTGATTTACAGTGTGTTAATGAGTTTATCTGATTAACACACACTGATATAATGCAGCACACGCTGATACTTCTTTTAGAATTACAAAACATAGCAGACTACATAGAATATTTCAACTTAAAAAACGTATAATTATTTGTGACACTGCGGGACCATATCAGCTGAACTAGTGAAGCAGGGGCAGGGCCAGGAGGGTGGCACAGGGTGGCTGCCACCCTCAAAATGAGCTATGCCACCCCACTTGCCACTCCAAGTCGGACCTCGCTAGCATCCTACAGACAGTGTGCAGCGGTTTAACCCATCTGTGTCGCACATGGTTCATAACAACATTTCAAACACACTCACACACACACACACACACTCACAGATAAACACAGGGCAGTAGCAAGGAATTCTGGGCCCCTTACTTATTAAATAAATACAATTTTGAATTTGTTTTGGGTCCCCCTGTACCTTTGGGACCCTAGAATCATTAACAACATTCACCCCACTAGCTATGGCCCTGCATACACACACACACACACACACACACTCACACACATACACACACATGCACACACACACACACACATGTTGGTGCAGCTATCATTATGAGGACTCTCCATAGACATGATGATTTTTATACTGTATGAACTATAGATTCTATCCCCTAACCCTAACCCTACCCCTAAACACTCACACACACACACACACACACACACACACACTCACAAACTCACACACACACACACATATGTTGGTGCAGCTATCATTATGAGGACTCTCCATAGACATGATGATTTTTATACTGTATGAACTATAGATTCTATCCCCTAACCCTAACCCTAAACCTAACCATCACAGAAACCTTTTTGCATTTTTACATTTTCTTTGTAAAATTTGTTTCTTTTTTGTAATTAACATTTTTTATTGATTCAAAGAAAAAACACAACAGAGAAAAACACAACATATACACACCGAATCAACATTTAACCTCATTAACATCCCTCCCCAAACACCAACCCCACCCTACCCCAAAGAACACCCCTGTGGTCACATAAAATAATACACACACACAATAAAATAAAAAAGAAATTAATTAAAATAAATAAAAAGTAAAATATATAATAAACATGCATAATTAAACTAAACATCTCCCTCCTCATCCCTTCCCCTAGAGTCCTCCAAAACTGCCAAATACCTACCCCACTTCCTGAAAAATAAGTCCTCCAGCCCCAGCCATCCATCTATCATCCTCTCATAAGCCGCCACCCTCCCCATCTCCGCACACCACTCCGGAAATGGTGGTGCTCCGTCTGACTTCCATCCCCTTAAAATAATTTGACTACCAATCATCACGCCAGTCAGAACCCAATTTTTTATATATTTGTCCCCGAATTTCCCCAACGCCCAAAATGCAAAGTCTGGGGCAAAGTAAAATTTGAGTGCCCAGAATGTCACGCAAATAATTCTGAATTTTTAACCAAAAATCTTGGATCTTAACGCATCCCCAAAAAACATGGGTTGTGTCTCCAACTTCTGATTGACATCACCAGCAGGTGGGTGTGTCTTTAAGACCAAGCCTATATAATTTATAGGGGCTCCAATAAAATTCTTGTAAAATCTTAAATTGCATAAGGCGAACCCTTGCATCTCTAGATACAGACTTAACATTTTTCAGAATAATAGCCCACACTCCCTCCTCCAATTCCAAGTTCAAATCTTTCTCCCATAATCTCTTAATAGAAGTTGAAGCTCCGTCCTTCAGACTCTGAATTAGCAGGGAGTAATACACTGATGCCTCATGACCTTTTCCAAAAGCAGTAATCACCTCTCCCAGAGTATCTGCCGCTTTAGGGGGGTGTATGCTACTCCCAAAAATAGTACAGAGCAGGTGGCGCAGCTGTAAATACCTATAAAACTGAGGTCTGTGGATCCCAAAATGTTGGACCAAGTTTTCAAATGATCTCAACACACCACTTTCATATAGGTCACCGAGTGTAGCAACCCCCCTCACAATCCACTCCGGACAGCAGAAAGGGGACTTGCCAATACACAATCTTGGGTTCTGCCATATGCTCGAGGCAACATTTAAATAAATGTCTGAATTAAACACTCTGGACACTTTAGTCCATACCAAGTGTAAATGCGAAATAACGGGGTGTAACTTAACTTTTCCGATTAGTTTGATAGAGATGCTTTGTAATGGCGAAATAGGGGCAAGAACTGCCTGTTCAAGAACAAACCAGGGAGGGGCTCTCTCAGGAAGAAGTGACCAATGAGCCAAATGTCTGAGACTGAATGCATAATAATAAAACAGAATCCTGGTTAGGCCTAGCCCACCTTTGTCAATGGGCCTATGCAATTTACTGAAATGTAATCTGGGACGTTTACCATTCCAAATGAAGGACTTCGCTATGCTATCAAATTGCTTGAAATAAGAGAGGGGGACATCTACAGGGAGAGACTGTAACAGGTAGTTAAATTTTGGAATACAATTCATTTTAATAGCATTAATCTTCCCAATCATTGACCTTCCAAGTGTAAAGAAGCCCACCTGCCCACATTGCTCGAAAATCTTTTTATTAAAGATAAATCAGACAAATTTGCTGGGAATAAAATGCCCAAATACTTAATGCCCTGTTTGGGCCAATGGAAGGCGCCCAGCTGGAAAGCCATTACTGGACAGTACGCTCTCAGAGCCAAAGCTTCAGATTTAGACCAATTAACTCTGAATCCTGAGAACTTGGAAAAGGAATTCATAATTCTGTGGAGGCAAGGCATAGATCTATTAGGTTCAGAGACGAATAATAAAATATAATCTGTGTAAATCAGAAGCTTATGCGCCACACCTCCCGCCTCCACCCCTGGAAAATCATCCTCCTTTCTTATCGCGACTGCTAATGGTTCCAGGGCAAGACAGAACAATAATGGGGAAAGAGGACAGCCCTGCCAAGTGCCCCTATCCAGAGTAAAATAATCTGAAATTAATCCATTTGTTTGTACCACTGCTACAGGGTGTCTATAAAGTAACTTAATCCATCCAATAAATGTACTTCCTGAACCCATACATTTCCAAAATCTTAAAAAGATAATCCCATTCTACCATATAAAACGCCTTTTTGGCATCAAGTGAGATGGCAGGGACCAGAGATTGATCATTCGCTACTGACCACATGATATTGATGAGACGCCTAATGTTATCAGAAGAGCTGTGACCCCTAATAAACCCCACCTGATCTATATGTATAAGAGATGTCATAACTTTACTTAATCAGTTAGCCAAAATTTTTGACAATATTTTTACATTTAGTTGGATCAGGGAGATTGGACGGTAACTTTTACACTCGTTGGATCTTTGTTCTTTTTAAGAATCAGACTGATCCGGGCTTGTGTCATGGTTGGAGGAAGCTTTCCATTCTTTAATGAATCCGTATAAACTTCTAACAAACATGGAGCCAGTTCTGTAGAATAAGATCTAAAAAATTCTGTGGCAAAACCATCTGGCCCCGGAGCCTTGCCTGTAGGTAGGGACTTAATTACCACGTCAAGCTCCTCCATGGTTATCTCAGAATCAAGAGAGTTTTTTGCTCAGTCTTCAGTTTAGGGAGATCTAATGGTTCCACAAAGTTTCAGTAGACGAAGATGTGGAACTATAAATATCAAGATAGAACACTTTAAAGGCATTATTAATATCAATGGCTGAGGTAAGTATTTCACCACCAGCAGATTTCACTGAGGAAATGATAGAAAAAGACTCTCTCTGCTTTATATATCTAGCCAAAAGCTTCCCTGCTTTGTCACCCGACTCAAAGTATGACTGTCTTGCCCTGAATAACCAAAACTCCACTTTCCGTGACAAAATATTATTATATCTGTATTTCAATCGGGTCAATTCTCTGAGGCCATCAGAAGACAAACGGCATTTTAGCTCTGCCTCGGCACTTTTAATATTTCCTTCCAACTCCACGAGTTCTCGTGCTTTAGAGTTTTTGATGAATGAGGCATACTGTATGATCTGATCCCTAAGAACCGCCTTAAGTGCCTCCCAAGCCACACCCACAGAGGATACTGAGGACCAGTTGGTCTCCATATAAACATTGATTTCGGTCTTTAACATTTGTTGGAAATAAGGATTTTGCAAAAGGGACACATTAAGGTGCCAACTATATTATTTCTTTTTCTCTGTATATGGCAACATCTCCAAACTCACCAGGGCATGATCTGAGACTAAGATATTTCCAATGGAGCAATCAACAACAGATGAAATGAGGGATTTGGATATAAAAAAAATCTATTCTAGAATAAATCTTATGAACTAATGAAAAAAATGTATAGTCTCTACCAGATAGGTTCAAAAGTTTCCAAATATCTGTAAGACCAAGATTTTTAAACATCCCGTGAAGCGTCAATGTTGCTCTAGGGGGCTTACACACTTTTGCTTCACTGTGATCAAGGACTGATTACATCAAAAGATTAAAGTCTCCTCCCAATATTATATCATGAGGGGTGCCAGCGGTTTGCAGCATCCCTTCAAGATCTATAAAAAAGCCCAGATCATCAGCGTTAGGTGCGTAAATATTAGCCAAAATCAACCTTTGCCCCTGAATTTCTGCTAAACAATAATGACTCCCGTAAAAATACTCAACAAAACAAACCACAGCCAGCAGGAGGAATAAGCATGAAGAACGAACAGATTAATCCACAGCTGTTCCAAGGGAGTGTTGTTCAATAGAACAAGCTCCAGCCGCTAGGCGGAACCAATACAAAAAGAAACAAAACCGGCATCCCGGTTCCCCAAATGGTCGAGTCAATTCACTCGGAGGCCACATAAAAGTATACCATGACTTACACAATTCGTCAACTTTATAAAAGACATCCTTTGTGTGAGCATGTAGATATTTTGCAGTCATCCATAGTGTCCACTCTCAAACTGGCTGGGAACTTCAATGCAAAGTAATCTTTCATCAATGCAAAAGTTTCTTTAAGGAAAAGTGTTATTCACAAAACAAGCTCCAGCTGCTCGGCGGAGCCAATGTAAAAAGAAAAAAGAAACCAAAATGACACCCAGCTTCCTTAAAAGCCAGAGTAAGTACAGCGAGTCAACCCACTCACATGAGAAACATCCAATGGTTTACTCACCCATTGATTCTATAAAAGACATTGCCTGATTGGGACATGTAAATACTTTGCGACTATCCTTCGTTTCTATTCTCAGTTTGGCTGGAAACATCAGAGCAAAAGTGATCTTTCGCTGATGTAAGAGTTTCTTACATTCCTGGAACCAATCGCATTTCTCTCTTGTCGAACTCGCAAAGTCCGGGAACAAGAAAATATTATGGTTCTTCCCTTTGCTCCTCACCTGGCGCAACACAAGATCTTTATCGGATGATCTCAGAAATCTGGCCAGAATCTATCGGTGCCTGTCTCCCTCAGCAAATATGTGAGCTGGGACTCTATGAGCTCGCTCGATTTCCAGATTGTGGCCTGTTATGTCGAGCAGACACGGAAAAACTCATCTCGGAATTTCACCACATCTCTGCCCTCCTCATTATCAGGAATTCCAACAATTCTAACGTTATTCCTGCGGCTTCTATTCTCAAGATCTTCAAGCTTTTCAAGGAGATGTTCCAAATCAACTTTGGTCGCGGGTGGATTAGTGGCTAATTCCCTCTCCGAAGATTCCAAAAAATCGATTTGTCTCTCAACATCAGTCACTCTTGTAACTAGCTCAGAAAATGTTATTTTCATTGTCGTAATCAATCGTTGTATAACAGTGAGATCCTCCAAGACAGCAAGAATCTTCGTCAACATCACCGACATGTTGGACAACTGACGCTGGATCTCCTCTCCCACCGAGCCATCCAAATCGAGGCCCCGGTCTGTAGGCCTGTCGGGGCTTTCATCCTGAACACGTAAGTGTCTTTTAATGTCTCCAGAGCCCGAGGATTTTGACTTCTTTGCCATGTTTTGCATCAAAGAGCAATGTGTAACTGGGTGTATCAAATTTCACCAGATTATAACATGAAAATAATTAAAAATTTTGCAAAGTGCCTAACTGCCCAGTAGCATCCTTCACGAGCTTCCTCCACAGAGGCCGATCTTGACACCGCTGGTATCAGTCAGTGGCAAGTCCACTCTGCTCCAGATCCTCCTGTACAACATCACTCCATCTCCTCTCTAACCCATGCTGCGCCCATTTAGCCCCCTCAATCCGGCCAAACATAATAACTGTTTTGGCATGCGGTGGCTGGGCATGCAGGCTACATGGCCCAGCCAACACAGCCTTGCCTGCCGGAGGAGCTCACCGATGGGACTTTGCCCAGATCTTTCAAGGATTTGTGAGCTCCTCACACTCCTCACACAATCCAGCCTGGTTAAACCCAGGATGGATCGTAGGCAGGTCAGCCTAAATGTTTCTAACCGGCGAAAGTGTTCCATTAACGGGGTCTATGTTTCGCAAGCGTAGAGAAGAGAGGGAACAACCGTGGCCGAGAAGACCTGAAGCTTCGTGTGGAGCGACAGACCAGGTAGCTTCCACACAGCGTTACATAACCGATGAAAAGATAATGCCACTCGACTGATTCAGAGTGAGACCTCCACTGCTAAATCGGAACCTGTCATGAGCACACTGCCCAGGTATGGCAAACTCTCCACTCTCTCCACAACTGCTCTATCACCAATTGGGAGTTGGGGGGGTGGAGTGTCTGATGGTACAAAATACCCAGGCAGGTGCTTAGTTTTGGTGGGGCTGATGGTAAGGCCCCACCTCTTAGTGGCAAGCTCCAGGTTCAGCAGCAGCACCCCCAACTCCTCCTCTGAGTGAGCAGCAATTACTAGATCATCGGCATACATAACATGGTTGAGCAATAGGGAGCCATCCCTTGACTGCACCTGGGCATCGATCAGCCTCCCATTGTATCTGTACCAGATGGAAATTCCTCTGGTACAGCTATTGAAGTCTTCACGAACTACGTGGTCAAAATAGATGTTAAATAATGTGGGAGCAAGTGGACATCCCTGTCGCACCCCAAGGTGTCCAGGGAATGGCTCTGACTCCTGGCCACGTAGTTTTACCCAGGCCTGCTCACCATCATGAAGGTCCTTAATGATCGTGAGCAGAGGGTCAGGGACTCTGAAAGCACGAAGAACCACCAAAGCCCAGGCCTACTGATGGTATCATAGGCCTTGACCAGGTCAATAAAGCAGAGATGTAGGTCTTGTTGGAATTCCCTACACCTCTGCTGTAGCAGACGGACAGAAAATATGGCATCCGTGCAGAACCGCCCTTTCCTGAAACCGCACTGGGGCTCCGCAAGCCTCTCCTCAGCGTGCCTAGCGAGGCGATATTGAATAATCCTTGCCAGGACCTTTCCCGGCACACTGATGAGTGAGATGCCCCTGTAGTTGTTACAGTCTGTGCGGTCCCCCTTCTTAAAGAGAGGGACCACCAGAGCATTCTTCCAATCCTGCACACACACACACACACACACACACACACACACACATACACACACACATACACACACTCACATACAGACACACCAACTCACACACACACTCACACACACATGCATACAGACATACACACACACTCACACACACACACACACACAGACACACATACAGACACATACAGACACACACACACACACACACACACACACACACACACACACACACACACACACACACACACATACAGACACACACACACACACACACACACACATACAGACACACACACACACACACACACACACACATACAGACACACACACACACACATACACACACACACATACATACACACACACACACACACTTTGCAGTGTATTGTAGTATACATCTACACAAAATAAAACAGTTGTCTGTATTTTAGAACATATGGGAACAGTTTAGCTCAGGAATTGTTTGATTATTATGAAAACAATATTTGGCCAGCACAATAAAAGGTTGCCAAGGTCAGGTTCGGGTGCTCCCTGGTGACGTCATGTGATAACGCCCCGCCCCCCTCGCGCGCGCGGCTGAAGTGCGTGCATGACCGCAGATGCATCTGATCATCATCTGCGCGTCACCGACTCTGCTCTCCTCTCCAGGTGAGAAAAAAACATTTATATTCACATTCATTTCACTGATCTTTAGTGTTCAGACAGTTTGTATTTATTCTGGATCAATTAGAAGAGTTAATCTGGACTATTTTTCTATAACGCATGGAAACTGAAAATTATGCGATTTATGTTCCTGTTATGATTTTTATTGTAACTGACATTAAATGAAAGGGTGAAAACAGTTAGAAGAATCGATAACACTTTCTACATTTAATTAAAGATCATTATAACAGTTATTATAGACTACTGTATTCTTCACCCATTACATTAAATCTGTATATGAAACTCTTCAAATGTGCATTAATTAACATTTACTTTAAATGAGACTGAATTCACAGTATGATGCTTTTAACAGATGCATAAATAAATGGAAAGACATAAAGGCTGATGCAATTGTGTTTGTTAATGATTATTAATAAACTGAAGTGTAGAAATACAAATGTATTTATTTGTTTGTATGGAAGCACACTTTTTGTATAATGTGACTGAAAGATCATCTGTTTAAATGTGCTGAACTTCACTAAATAGTGTTCTCAAACTTGCATTTCATTAAATGAAAAAATCTCTAACAGCACGTTTAATGTGAATAATAATATAACTAGTGTTAATTGATCTAATGGTGATCTGGTGAATGGTTTTCTCCAGTTATTAGTGTGAGAGTTAATGCAGTAACCTACATAGAGAGGTCAGAGGTCAAAGATCAGCTTAAACTCTTCTCAGAAGCACATTAGAGGGATTGAACACAACCTTCATCAATTATATAAGAGACTGAAATAACCTGTCACATTTATGATGGATTATAATCACTGTGATCCTTTACAAAAAAATCTTGCCGCAGATTTGCCACTCTTTATTTTCACATGCAAATGAGCTTCTGAACCTGCTGCAAACCTTTGGCAACAAGGAAGAGTCTGCGGTAAAGCTCATTTGCATGTGGAATAAATTTGCATCAAGTTTGCCAGCATTCGCCAGACTTTTGTAAGGGAACTGAAATGCATGTGAGGTGTTTATGTGACTTCATTAGACAGATTTGAGGATTTTTGACACGTGTAGTTGTGTGTTTCCTGCAGGAGTCAGTTTGTGAAACTCAAGCCGTTATGGGTCGGAAGGAGATTCACTGCAGCTGGAAGAAAAGCACCAACAACATCAAAGAGATCTTTGATTTCAAAGAAATTCTGGGATCGTAAGTACTTTATATTGAGACATATTACAAACTCTGTGAACACAGAATGAATGAGCATCTTCGATTTACAGTTCAAATGGTATTGTGGGGGGTCTGGGTATCTCAGCGAGTAAAGACGCTGACTATCACACCTGGAGTCGTGAGTTTGAATCCAGGGTGTGCTGAGTGACTCCAGCCAGGTCTCCTAAGCAACCAAATTGGCCCGGTTGCTAGGGAGGGTAGAGTCACATGGGGTAACCTCCTCCTATAAAGTGGTTCGCCCTCGGTGGGACTAAACTCGGCCTGAAAAAAGTCATAGAAATTAATAATATCTTATTATAAGTCATGGAAATTCCCCTAATGCAGATACATTTTTTGGACTGTGTGAGTTTTTGACACCTGTCAATCATGATCAGCTGTGAATGAGCACACAGACACCAGAGAACATCCTGACACGAGTCAATTAAAGGATTACTGAGTGTGTGTGTGTGTGTGTGTGTGTGTGTGAATGAGCCCTGCATGTGTTCAGCTGTGCATTCAAAAGTGTTTTCAACATGTTTCAATCCTTCAGTCCAAGTTTGTGCGTTCAGCAGAATGGAATTTCAACATAAAACATTATTAAAATAATTTCAGATTTATGTTTGTGTAATGCCTGTGAAGTCAGATCATGTGGATTGCAGTATTTATGCAGCTCTGTGTGTGGATCATTCCTGAATATCAGCTCTATTTGAATTAGTGTTGGTGAAGCTACATTCATGAAAGAGGAAAAGTTCATTTCTACAGAAGAGAGCATCATATTAGTCTTCAGACTGAATGATTGTTGCTTGAGGAGAACTGAATGACTCTGGCTGTTTTAAAGGTATGATGGTAATTAGTCAGGAGGAGTGACACTGGGTCTTTAACGTAACACACTTGAGCTTTAATCCTACTCTTGGGACAGTTATTTATGGGTGAGGTTGACTCAAGATAGTCAAGAAGGGCTCAAAACTTCACTGGACACGTCCTTGTGCTCACAGATTAGCCATTCATGTTGTTGTTGTCAGGAGCTTGAGAACATCTGAACACCTCCTGAAGTGAACTTATAAGGCCCTCACTGAGGTGTCAGGTGTTGGCTGGTTTGGTGTTGACACCAACATGATCTTCAGACAAGATTCAAAGATCCTGTTGTGTTTGTCTTTCAGAGTGATTGTGTGCACATTGTGAGTTGTTTTACAGATTAGTTCATATAATTTTAATAAAGGGTGTTTGTTTCGCAGGGGCTCGTTTTCTGTGGTCTACCTGGTGAGAGAGAGAAAGACTGGGAATTTCTATGCCCTGAAATGTGTGAAGAAAAAACAGCTGCATCACTCAAACTTGGAGAATGAGATCAAAGTGTTGAGGAGGTGAGACAACAGACACTACTGACACCATAAACACTATAGACCACTAACTGAAATACCACAGAACAGATTACAAAAAACACATTTCAGACCACAGATGCCACAAACGCAACAGACCAAACACTATCACTACCATCTGCAAAACCACAGTTTAATAACAAAAGACCACAGGCTCCACATACCGCTAACTAAAAGATACAAACACAAAAACCACAGTTTAAGAACACAATAACAGTCCACAAACCAAAAACACTTCAGACCACTAACAAAGCACTGTACATCATAAACGCATTCACCACACTAATAACAACTAATAACATAAACACTACAGACCATAAACATTAACACAAACATTACAGATGCCAACGTTTATAACAAAGCAACACAGACCACAAACACCATAGACTACTTACAATAATACCACAGATCATTACCACAAACACCAGAAACTAAAACATTTCAGACTACGATTAAAAACACCATAAATACTACAGAAGTGTTTTATTAAACTGTGGTGTTTAATAAAACACTTCTGACCATAAATACAACCATCACAGACCATAAACACTACAGGCCACTACTACAAACAGTTCATATCAGAATCACAAATACTACAGACCGCAAACACCACAGTTTAATAACAAAACTCCACATGCTGTACAGACCGCAAACACCACAGTTTAATAACAAAACTCCACATGCTGTACAGACCGCAAACACCACAGTTTAATAACAAAACTCCACATGCTGTACAGACCACAAACACCACAGTTTAATAACAAAACACCACATGCTGTACAGACCGCAAACACCACAGTTTAATAACAAAACTCCACATGCTGTACAGACCGCAAACACCACAGTTTAATGACAAAACTCCACATGCTGTACAGACCACAAACACCACAGTTTAATAACAAAACACCACATGCTGTACAGACTGTACAGGCCACAAACACCACAGTTTAATAACAAAACTCCACATGCTGTACTGACTGTACAGACCGCAAACACCACAGTTTAATAACAAAACTCCACATGCTGTACAGACCACAAACACCACAGTTTAATAACAAAACTCCACATGCTGTACAGACCACAAACACCACAGTTTAATAGCAAAACTCCACATGCTGTACAGACCGCAAACACCGCAGTTTAATAACAAAACTCCACATGCTGTACAGACCACAAACACCACAGTTTAATAACAAAACTCCACATGCTGTACAGACCACAAACACCACAGTTTAATAACAAAACTCCACATGCTGTACTGACTGTACAGACCACAAACACCACAGTTTAATAACAAAACTCCACATGCTGTACAGACTGTACAGACCGCAAACACCACAGTTTAATAACAAAACTCCACATGCTGTACAGACTGTACAGACTGCAAACACCGCAGTTTAATAACAAAACACCACATGCTGTACAGACCGCAAACACCACAGTTTAATAACAAAACTCCACATGCTGTACAGACCACAAACACCACAGTTTAATAACAAAACTCCACATGCTGTACAGACCACAAACACCACAGTTTAATAGCAAAACTCCACATGCTGTACAGACCGCAAACACCACAGTTTAATAACAAAACTCCACATGCTGTACAGACCGCAAACACCACAGTTTAATAACAAAACTCCACATGCTGTACAGACCGCAAACACCACAGTTTAATAACAAAACACCACATGCTGTACAGACTGTACAGGCCACAAACACCACAGTTTAATAACAAAACTCCACATGCTGTACTGACTGTACAGACCGCAAACACCACAGTTTAATAACAAAACTCCACATGCTGTACAGACCGCAAACACCACAGTTTAATAACAAAACTCCACATGCTGTACAGACCGCAAACACCACAGTTTAATAACAAAACTCCACATGCTGTACAGACCGCAAACACCACAGTTTAATAACAAAACTCCACATGCTGTACAGACCACAAACACCACAGTTTAATAACAAAACTCCACATGCTGTACTGACCACAAACACCATAGTTTAATAACAAAACTCCACATGCTGTACAGACCACAAACACCACAGTTTAATAACAAAACACCACATGCTGTACAGACTGTACAGGCCACAAACACCACAGTTTAATAACAAAACTCCACATGCTGTACTGACTGTACAGACCGCAAACACCACAGTTTAATAACAAAACTCCACATGCTGTACAGACCGCAAACACCACAGTTTAATAACAAAACTCCACATGCTGTACAGACCACAAACACCACAGTTTAATAACAAAACTCCACATGCTGTACAGACCACAAACACCACAGTTTAATAACAAAACTCCACATGCTGTACTGACTGTACAGACCACAAACACCACAGTTTAATAACAAAACTCCACATGCTGTACAGACTGTACAGACCGCAAACACCACAGTTTAATAACAAAACTCCACATGCTGTACAGACTGTACAGACTGCAAACACCGCAGTTTAATAACAAAACACCACATGCTGTACAGACCGCAAACACCGCAGTTTAATAACAAAACACCACATGCTGTACAGACCGCAAACACCACAGTTTAATAACAAAACTCCACATGCTGTACAGACCACAAACACCACAGTTTAATAACAAAACTCCACATGCTGTACAGACCACAAACACCACAGTTTAATAGCAAAACTCCACATGCTGTACAGACCGCAAACACCACAGTTTAATAACAAAACTCCACATGCTGTACAGACCGCAAACACCGCAGTTTAATAGCAAAACTCCACATGCTGTACAGACCACAAACACCACAGTTTAATAACAAAACTCCACATGCTGTACAGACCACAAACACCACAGTTTAATAGCAAAACTCCACATGCTGTACAGACCACAAACACCACAGTTTAATAGCAAAACTCCACATGCTGTACAGACCGCAAACACCGCAGTTTAATAGCAAAACTCCACATGCTGTACAGACCGCAAACACCGCAGTTTAATAGCAAAACTCCACATGCTGTACAGACCGCAAACACCGCAGTTTAATAACAAAACTCCACATGCTGTACAGACCACAAACACCACAGTTTAATAGCAAAACTCCACATGCTGTACAGACCGCAAACACCGCAGTTTAATAGCAAAACTCCACATGCTGTACAGACCACAAACACCACAGTTTAATAGCAAAACTCCACATGCTGTACAGACCACAAACACCACAGTTTAATAACAAAACACCACATGCTGTACAGACCACAAACACCACAGTTTAATAACAAAACTCCACATGCTGTACAGACCGCAAACACCACAGTTTAATAACAAAACACCACATGCTGTACAGACTGTACAGGCCACAAACACCACAGTTTAATAACAAAACTCCACATGCTGTACTGACTGTACAGACCGCAAACACCACAGTTTAATAACAAAACTCCACATGCTGTACAGACCACAAACACCATAGTTTAATAACAAAACTCCACATGCTGTACAGACCGCAAACACCACAGTTTAATAACAAAACACCACATGCTGTACAGACTGTACAGGCCACAAACACCACAGTTTAATAACAAAACTCCACATGCTGTACTGACTGTACAGACCGCAAACACCACAGTTTAATAACAAAACTCCACATGCTGTACAGACCGCAAACACCACAGTTTAATAACAAAACTCCACATGCTGTACAGACCACAAACACCACAGTTTAATAACAAAACTCCACATGCTGTACAGACCACAAACACCACAGTTTAATAACAAAACTCCACATGCTGTACTGACTGTACAGACCACAAACACCACAGTTTAATAACAAAACTCCACATGCTGTACAGACTGTACAGACCGCAAACACCACAGTTTAATAACAAAACTCCACATGCTGTACAGACTGTACAGACTGCAAACACCGCAGTTTAATAACAAAACACCACATGCTGTACAGACCGCAAACACCGCAGTTTAATAACAAAACACCACATGCTGTACAGACCGCAAACACCACAGTTTAATAACAAAACTCCACATGCTGTACAGACCACAAACACCACAGTTTAATAACAAAACTCCACATGCTGTACAGACCACAAACACCACAGTTTAATAGCAAAACTCCACATGCTGTACAGACCGCAAACACCACAGTTTAATAACAAAACTCCACATGCTGTACAGACCGCAAACACCGCAGTTTAATAGCAAAACTCCACATGCTGTACAGACCACAAACACCACAGTTTAATAGCAAAACTCCACATGCTGTACACACCACAAACACCACAGTTTAATAGCAAAACTCCACATGCTGTACAGACCGCAAACACCGCAGTTTAATAGCAAAACTCCACATGCTGTACAGACCGCAAACACCGCAGTTTAATAGCAAAACTCCACATGCTGTACAGACCGCAAACACCGCAGTTTAATAACAAAACTCCACATGCTGTACAGACCGCAAACACCGCAGTTTAATAGCAAAACTCCACATGCTGTACAGACCGCAAACACCGCAGTTTAATAGCAAAACTCCACATGCTGTACAGACCACAAACACCGCAGTTTAATAGCAAAACTCCACATGCTGTACAGACCACAAACACCACAGTTTAATAGCAAAACTCCACATGCTGTACAGACCACAAACACCACAGTTTAATAACAAAACACCACATGCTGTACAGACCACAAACACCACAGTTTAATAGCAAAACACCACATGCTGTACAGACCACAAACACCACAGTTTAATAGCAAAACTCCACATGCTGTACAGACCACAAACACCACAGTTTAATAACAAAACTCCACATGCTGTACAGACCACAAACACCACAGTTTAATAACAAAACTCCACATGCTGTACAGACCACAAACACCACAGTTTAATAGCAAAACTCCACATGCTGTACAGACCGCAAACACCACAGTTTAATAGCAAAACTCCACATGCTGTACAGACCGCAAACACCGCAGTTTAATAGCAAAACTCCACATGCTGTACAGACCACAAACACCACAGTTTAATAGCAAAACTCCACATGCTGTACAGACCACAAACACCACAGTTTAATAACAAAACACCACATGCTGTACAGACCACAGACACCACAGTTTAATAGCAAAACTCCACATGCTGTACAGACCACAAACACCATAGTTTAATAACAAAACACCACATGCTGTACAGACCACAAACACCACAGTTTAATAGCAAAACTCCACATGCTGTACAGACCACAAACACCATAGTTTAATAACAAAACTCCACATGCTGTACAGACCACAAACACCACAGTTTAATAACAAAACTCCACAGACTGTACAGACCACAAACACCACAGTTTAATAACAAAACACCACATGCTGTACAGACCACAAACACCACAGTTTAATAGCAAAACTCCACATGCTGTACAGACCGCAAACACCACAGTTTAATAGCAAAACTCCACATGCTGTACAGACCACAGACCAACAACCTTAAAGACCACTAATACAGACACTATAGAGCAGCACAAACACCAACAACCAAGCTTCTATATTCTACTGTCCTTCATCAGTATTTCTTTTTGTGTCTTTCAGGATAAAACATAGTAATGTTGTGGGGCTGGAAGATTTCTACGAAACCAGAACACACTATTACCTGGTCATGGAACTGTACGTGTTTCATAATTCCCCTAATTACACGCACACACAATCCTAAACACCTAATATAAGCCATATGTTCAGTGAAACACATGCAGTGTCTATATGACTGTTTCTATGTGTGTGTGAAGGGTGTCAGGCGGAGAGCTGTTTGACCGTATCCTGAATCGAGGTTTTTATACAGAGAAAGATGCCAGTTTTGTGATCAAACAGGTCCTGGAGGCTGTTTCCTACCTGCATCAGAACAGCATCGTCCACAGAGACCTGAAGGTACCCTTATACAAACACGCACACACACACACACACACACACACATACACTTTATATTGTTGAGTTAATAATCTGTGTTTTATTCATCTGTAGCCTGAAAACCTGTTGTACTACAGTCCAGACAAGAACGCCAAGATCATGATCAGTGACTTCGGTCTTTCTAAGATGTCTGATCACGACGTGATGTCAACAGCCTGTGGAACGCCGGGATACGTCGGTAAGAATGATTTTACACAAACATGCCGAACAAACAAACATTCGCCCTCTCGATTTTAAAAGCGTGCTGTTAGATTAGTAATAATATTTTTGTTGATTGGTTTAGTAATGTTCTGACGGGCTCATGAGTTCTGTGTTGTTTTCTCTTCAGCTCCTGAAGTTCTGGCACAGAAACCGTACAGTAAAGCTGTCGACTGCTGGTCCATCGGTGTCATTACATACATCCTGTAAGTCTAAATTAAAACTGTTCATACAGTCAGCAAAAATCTGACTCTAATCTGTTTAGTTTATTAAAATAAAATGTCAGATCATATTTTTAGCAGATAGTTTTTATCATTTGGGACACAATGTAATTCACAAAGCGTAATAGTGTCTGAATTCACAGATTTATGTGCAGTGTGAACAGAGCGTTTGATATGCTGGTTTCAGAGAACAGGTCAGCTCGTGTTTTTCATCACAGTTTATTCTGTTTGTTCAGGTTGTGCGGCTACCCGCCATTTTATGAAGAGAATGAAACACGTCTTTTCTCCAAAATAATGAAGGCAGAATATGCGTTTCACTCGCCGTACTGGGATGACATCTCTGAATCAGGTACGTTTACAGATGAATAATACAGCTCTTCAGTCGTGACGTCAATTAGCCGGAATGCTAATTAATCATGGCTTCCCTCAGGAATTTCAAATGGGTTTTTGGAATAGCAGATAAGTTTAGTGTGGTTAACATTACTTGAAGATACTTTTATATTTTGTTCTACAACATAAATGACACTTAGTCATCCCAGAAATGTGAGTTTTGGAGCTGTTTTGAGCTTTGAAACTACGCAGGTTGCTACCAGTTGGCTATATATGGATTATAACAGTTGCCTGTTTATTATAAGTCATTCGTCAAGAACGTAAACAGTTTACTAGGGTTAGCATCTAAAAACCCCTGTAAATTCTTGAGGTTTGAAAACACTCTCATTTGGGCTCTATGACAACACACTGAACAGAGCTGCGTTTCCCAAAAGCATCGTAAGCTTAAGTTGATCAAAGAGACCATTGGTGCCAGTGTTTTGTACGATCTACTTAGGTTTACCATGCTTTTGGGAAACGCAGCCCAGCTCTGTAATTCTTTCACTCTGCAGTCTGACTGGCATCAAATGTAATTACTGCCCCCTGCAGGCCTTCAGAGCCATAACACTTTACAATATAAACTCAAATCCTGATCATGTGTTTTCACGTGGAACTGGTTTCAGCATTGAGAATGTTTATATTTTTATTTGATCGTGAATAACTCTAAATAAACTCTCTTTTATTTCTGCAGCGAAAGACTTCATCAAACACATGCTGGAGAAAAACCCAAATAAACGCTTCACCACAGATCAAGCGCTCGCTCACCCATGGTGAGAAAAACAAAGAAATCACAGCTGTGATATCACGGCACTTTTGTTTCATATTTCACTCTTAATATTAGAAGAAAAAAATCAGAGATGAAATTTGATATAAAGAAAATGGAGCCAGTTTTTAGGACCATTTAGACCCCCTAAACACACACGCATACACACACACACATTCTCGTTACTATTATGTAGTCCTGTTTTTCCCTTTAAGTACCTAACAAATTACAGTAATACAGTGATTTAAAAAATGAATGCATTTTTAATTTTGTTTCATTTTTTTACATATATTTTTTCTAAATATTTCTTTGTGTTCAGGATCATTGGAGACACGGCGCAGAATGACAACATTTATCAGTCTGTGTGTGAACAGATGCAGAAGAACTTTGCCAGATCTAAATGGAAGGTGAAAGATGAATTTTAATTTATGGGTGAACTGTAGCGCCCCCTGCTGCTCTGTATGACACTTACATGAGTGTGTTTGTTTGTTCCAGAAAGCCATTAATGCGACAGTAGTGGTGAGTCACATGCGACGGCTTCAGCTTGCTCACACTGACCCAGCGGTTCCCGCGGTGCCGCCGCTCATCGCGGTTCTGGATGTGTCGTCGCCTGGACCGCCCTCTGACGATCTCGACACCAATGGGAACCCTTCCTGCAGTCACATGGGCCTGGCACCTCACAGTGATGTCAGCAGGGGGCGTGGCTCGCTCAAGGCCTGTAACAGCGAGCTGATGCACACGCTGGTTGTCACGGAGACGGGACAACACGCATATCACTCAGAGTCCGAGCTGCCCCGCGCCGCTCACGGGTACAAAACTGCTGAAAACTATGTGTGTTTTGACGGAAAATGTAATTGATATACGTAATTACTAATGAAACTCTCAATCAAACCTCCAATGTGTCAAACATTAGCCTCAAGCCACATCAACACTAATCTGTGTTTATTTTTGAAAACTTAAGTAATATCACTTTGTCCAAAGTTATGAAGAGTGTTTTCGAAACGCTCCGTTTTCGGTGGAGGCTTAAACACGAAAACGTTTTAGTGTGGATGTGGCCTTAGAGCTAGGGATGCACCGATCGGGAATGTTTTAATTTCTGGGCCGATACGATAACTGATCATTTTACTTTTTGCGTATTTAGCTCTATTAATTAGAGCGGGTAGCTAACGAATTAAAAACTACTCGCTTGACACAAAATAAGTAACATTCAAAAGTACTGAATACTGGCGATCTGACCACCTCTTAATATTTGTAGACAAAAAATGTTTTACGTTTTCATAACTTGCGGTGTTCAATTATAATAGGAATCGGTAAAAATGTTATACGATTGGGTAGTCGTGTGTAATATATCGTTGGAAAGGTCTCCACATGTAGAATACAACAAGCTTATTTGTTTCACTCGCAAACTATAGTGGGCATGTGAAAACCCTCAGACGCACATGTGTAGGGGGCGTTCACTCAGGACAACAACAGAATTCTCGAGACACGTTTTTTAAAGTTTAACTGTTTTGAACTGGACACACTGTTTTAAACACTCTCTTAATCAATGACTATAATTGAATATAATAATTATTGGGAATAATATATTGGCCACTGATATTTTTAACAGTAGGTCATTAGGCTTGGAATTTTCCTCTGGTTAGGGACATGTCCAGTTCAGTGCATTAAACGCTGAATTGATCAGTGCTTTCGACAGGAAGTTCATTGGCTTGTTCTGTGTGTTTCAGATCAGAGAGAACGATACTTGGTATAGATGGGTGTGGACGGTCCCTGCAGACTGGAGTCTGCTCTGTGATGTAATTAGCTGACTGTTGATTGACAGCTGTCAGTCAAATTAAGTGAGTTATTACTCAATCTTTATTTTAGCTTTTTTTCTGAGACCATCAGCAAGTAATTTTCCTGTCTTCATTGTAAGTGAAATGCTGTGACACAATCGCAGTTTGTGAAGTGGGATTTTGGACCAATGAGATCTCACTGTGGGCGGAGCTACCTAGTGCAACTCAACACTGTGTGTTCACTGCCAAAAATCCTAGTCATAATGAGGATCTCAGGCTTGTTGTCCATTAAAAATATCTCAACAGCCATAAAGCAAGATACAGTTACTTGATAAGAAGACATTTAGATCTTTACAACAAGTGAATAATAAGTACTTTTAAGATATTTTCTTCTTGTGTCAATTCAGTGATTGAAACCTTTGAAAAGTGAAACATACTTTAATAAGAGTCTTTACTTGACTTAAATTCAGATGTCCATCTGGTTAAATGGGCAGGTTCAGTGTGGACTTTCAGTGGGAAAATATATGCAGCTAATAGCGATGACTATTTGTTGGTTAGATCACAGTGTTTCATATAAGCTCATTAATGTCTCTTATTTTGTGTCTTTCAGACTGTCCTGCTGTTGTTGGATGATGAACATGTTGTGTGAGTTTCTCTGGAGGTCCCACAACTGAAGGACTCGCTACCTGAATTGAGAGTTACACGAGTGCCAACCACACACACACACATTAACTCTCTCATCTGAATATGTCATTTTCATGTTTTCAGGAGACTATGAATATAATTTCACTCAGGAATTCAGTCTGATGCAGCGGTGAGACCGTCTGCTGTTTATTTTCATATTTCTGCTATTTGTATATTCATGTAGAGTATTCATATTTGGGCTAATCTTGGGAAGGCGTGCTGTGATTGGTTCACATGTGATGTCGGATCATACTGTTTGTGCCACTGTTACACTGTAAGCGGCTGCAAAGACTGCAGGACTGAGTTTGAATCATATTTTCTTTATTGAAACATAACGACTTGCACTCATTGTTATAATCTTGAGATGTTTATGTGATATGAATGTAGTCTTATTAAAATAAAAGTTAATTTAGGGGCTTACTAAAAGTGTTATGATGCACACCTCTGCTGTATACTACCATGACACTGCTGTTTATCTGTTTAAATAAAGAGATGTTATTTACACTAGAATTGTGTCCTGCAGAATTCATCTGATTTAATGTCGTAAAATCTTCTGAATTTTTACCCTAAACACTTGAATATGTTCTACTATTCTCCCGTGTGGCCGGTCTCAATGGACACATTTACTCCACTGACTTAAATAATTAATAGTAATAATTATTAACAGACATGTAGACAGATAATCACATGATTTCTCTGTCAGCAGGTGCACTTCACAGAATGTCCACTGGATGTCGCCATTACATCATTTCACTAGAGACATTCACTATTTTGTTTCAGTTTAATAATAATGAATGAAATGCATTATGAGGTATACGTATACGTTGGTTTTGACTACAAAAAGATCAGTTTAACATTTCCATCATTATTGTACAGAAAAATATGGCAATAGAGAACAAAAGACTTGACTGTTTTTGAGTTGTTTACGAGAAACGCAGCGACCAGATCCATTCCCCCCGGTTTTCGCCTCTACTTTAAAGTGATAGTAATATGGAGTTATATTAGTGCCACAATTCTGTTAAAAAAAATGTTCTGCATGCGCAAGCTGATATTTTGAGCATGCAAAAAGGTATTTTGCACGCAGAGTGTGTAGGAGGAGAAAGCTAAATTTAAGAATTCTGAGCAAATTCACTTTCAAATAAACTTTATTCAAGCGCAAAATTGATTTCCGTTCGCTCAAAATTTATCTTTGCATGAAGATACGTTGTTTTACAAAACTGAGTTCAAACGTGTGCAAAATAATATTTTTGTGTGCTCAAAATATAATCTTACACGTGCAGAAAAATGCTTGTGTGCTCAAAATATCATCTTGCGTGTGCAGAAAAATTTTTGTGCACTCAAAATATCATCTTGCGCATGCAGAAAATAATTTTGGGCGCTCAAAATATCATCTTGCGTGTGCAGAAAAATTTTTGTGCGCTCAAAATATCATCTTGCGCATGCAGAAAATAATTTTGGGCGCTCAAAATATCATCTTGCGCATGCAGAAAAGAATTTTGGGCGCTCAAAATATCATCTTGCGCATGCAGAAAAGAATTTTGGGCGCTCAAAATATCATCTTGCGCATGCAGAAAAGAATTTTGGGCGCTCAAAATATCATCTTGCGCATGCAGAAAAGAATTTTGGGCGCTCAAAATATCATCTTGCACGTGCAGAAAAGAATTTTGGGCGCTCAAAATATCATCTTGCACGTGCAGAAAATTTTTGTGCGCTCAAAATATCATCTTGTACGTGCAGAAAATTTTTGTGCGCTCAAAATATCATCTTGTACGTGCAGAAAAGAATTTTGGGCGCTCCAAATATCATCTTGTACGTGCAGAAAAGAATTTTGGGCGCTCCAAATATCATCTTGTACGTGCAGAAAAGAATTTTGGGCGCTCAAAATATCATCTTGTACGTGCAGAAAAGAATTTTGGGCACTCAAAATATCATCTTGTACGTGCAGAAAATTTTTGTGCGCTCAAAATATCATCTTGTACGTGCAGAAAAGAATTTTGGGCACTCAAAATATCATCTTGCGTGTGCAGAAAAGAATTTTGGGCACTCAAAATATCATCTTGTACGTGCAGAAAAGAATTTTGGGCGCTCAAAATATCATCTTGTACGTGCAGAAAAGAATTTTGGGCGCTCAAAATATCATCTTGTACGTGCAGAAAAGAATTTTGGGCGCTCAAAATATCATCTTGTACGTGCAGAAAATTTTTGTGCGCTCAAAATATCATCTTGCACATGCAGAAAAGAATTTTGGGCACTCAAAATATCATCTTGCACATTCATAATAAAATGTGTGCGCTCAAAATATCATTATTAAGGTTACCTCGCCTCTTATAGACTGTGTGAAATTTTTTACAACTTTTGTGTAAACACGTTTGATCTTATCAGATCACATATTACATCTTCTAGTATTGAACTGCTGATTCTCATTCCAAGTTCTTGTTTATTCGACTGTTTTGAACCTGCCTCTATTCCAGTCTTAAGGAGTAGAGGGAGGCTGCAGACCTGGAGCACAGGCAGATATATACGGCCCTGCTGTTCCTGATGCGTCCTATAGGGGGCACTGTACAGTTAGAGCTATGAGCCAGCAGAGCAGATCTAATAATAGACCAACACTAGAAGTGACACAAATAAGAGATATGTTAAATAATCTGCTAAAGTTATTGTTGTTCGGCAATCATGTAACGTTGGGTTATTTAAAGAAACGATTAGCTAAAGGTCGATATCAATTCATTTCAATATGTCTCGTGATGTTAATGTTTTAAGTTATTGCACCATGTGTTTGCTCTCCAATGCAGTGTTAGCTAAGTTAACGTAACCACATGTAGGCTTAGCATGACAGAACATAAACATCAACAACAGGTTGATGTTGTCATGCTAACCTTAGCTTGTAGTTGTGGTTAGTTAAGGTTAGCAATATTAACCTGACTGTCAATAAGTAGTTATATGAACTCGATATACATTATTTAGACCTATTATATACCCCCCTCTGCCCCCTAGCTCTCTGTCTACTCGCTCTGTCCCACTCCCTTTCATGTTTAATTTTCTTTTGATGTTAATTTGTGTCTTTTACCCAAATCTTAGGAGTACCGCACATCGTCTCGACCCAGGACAGAAGTCACAGGATTGGATATTGGGGTGACACACAATTACAATACTACTGTACACATTTTTCAGCTCTGTGTGTTAATTCATATTTCTGTTTTTATTATCTGATCCTAGGTCCTTCCTCAACAGACCGACGGCAATGATTGTGGAGTTTTCATGCTCATGGTGAGATATATTGTACTTTTATTTTTTTGTCTTGGACATGAATCTTTACTCTGTTTTTCAGTATGCCCTCTACACCGTGCTGTACTCTCCATTCAACTGCTGGTCATTGAATCCTAACAGTACTAATTGAATACTAATGCTGTAAGCAGCCTGTTGTTGATTGTCAGTAACAAGACTTGTCCTATTGGGGACCAACAAAATACATGATTTCTTTTGAAAGGCATGGAAAAGGTACGCCCACTGGACCGAGGAGGCAAGATATCTGACCGAAGGGACTCTACGATCTCTTACAGGGGTTTTCCAGGACTAACTCACGACTTGCCGTAACATGTTGTTGCCGTGAGGAACCGAATGTCGTCCAACCAGACGCTGGTGGGCTTCATTGTGGCAACAAGAGGAACAGATAGCCACATTCAGGTACATACATCAAGAATGCATTTTACATATTTTTTTTTTTTTACTGCATTTCAAATCAATAGCTTCTGTAGTTAATAAACGATTTACAGAGACATACATGGAAATGTTTTCAATGTCATCCTCAATTTTCTCTGCACACAGTCCATCATCAGTGGCCAACAGAAATCAAAGTGACGTTCCACAGTTAATGCAATTCACTCTCACCTGACTTCAATTCTAGACAGCACACACACACACACACACACACACACACACACACACACACACACACACACACACACACACACACACACACACACACACACACACCCACAGTGACAAGATCAAATTCACTACGGATGTCCTTTTTCCAGAGGTAGGTCTCATGTGTTAGCTGTGCTCTGCGTGGTGTCAGATTCACATTGAATTCAGTCAAATAGTTCATCCATAATGTGAGATCATTGCTCTAAAAAGAATTGTCTTTGTGGTTAATATAGAAAAGACACTTTTGATTTTGTTGTAGAAACTAAACATGCAAAATGATACTTATTTGGGGTGTGATCAGTCTCAGTTCTTTCTCTGGTAGTCCATCATCTGTGCTCTCGCTGTCATTGATATAAGTTACCGTAAGGATCCTATAAAGGAAAAAATGTTCAAACATGACATCCTGTCATTATTTACAAATAACCATTTTCTCTACAACTATCCAACTTTTGCTTGTTTATCAGTGAGCGGGAGCATTTTGACAGACAGATTGAACAACAGTTAAAGAAGAGTGGCGAGCGGGAGTCATGAACGGGAGTCATCCTAACGTCTGACGGGTTGACTTTCATGACTTTGCACCTCAGCATCTAGCGCCTGGCAAGAGGACAACGCTTCTGCAGTTCATGTTGTTACTTTTGAAATGTATTCCACTACAGATTACAGAATACATGCTGTCAAATGTCATTTGTAACGTATTCCGTTACTCCCCAACCCTGTATGTAGGATACTGTTCTTTAGCTGTATGACAACCAATAGTGAATACTACAGCAGATATTTCATCGATGGTGCATATGATTATACTGTATGTCTGATGGGCTAAATATGGTTAATATCTGAATGTAACTTTATATCTAAATTCACAACAACAACATATATCACTCAACTGCACTGTCTCCTGAATATATGAAAACCTACGGTGAATATAACTATGCTGCAGCAGATCATATATCATTACATTGTCCATCTGATCCAACTATGTTTATTATTAATTTTTCAATTGCAATTCAATTGTCTCTGTAGGCTATGTGTGAAGACCAACAGTGAGTATCTACAGATATTTTAATCCGTAGTGCAGATCATTACACTGTCTATCTGATATCTTAATGTAATGTTTATATGTAAATTCACAAAACCACTCAATTAGTCAACGTCTATGGATGGGACGTTATTAATGTGTACGTTTCGAGTATCGATTTAATATTGTTATTTCACCATATATCGTCCTCCCCCTATAGGACGCATCAGGAACAGCAGGGGCGTAAAACTGCCTGTGCTCCAGGTGTTCAGCCTCTCCATATAGGTCTTAACAGACATAGTCAATCAAACGAAACCGATGTCCACTCCTTTAGATCCTATTCCAGACCTGTTTGTCACCATAGGTCCTAGTATACAGTCCATTGTAAATACCTCCTTAACTAATGGCATCGTCCCGCCCTGTCTTAAACATGCAGTGGTTTATCCTTTAATCTCGACCCCTCAGTGTTGAACAATTTTTGCCCAATCTCAAAATGACGTTTTTATCTAAATTTTTAGAGACGGATGTTTTATCTCAAATTAGCCCCACTTTTTTTTTATTAGAGAATGATATCCTGGATAAATTTCAATCAGGATTTCGAGCAGGTCACAGCACAGAGACCGCTCTGTTAAAAGTTGTATCATCTACCTGTTACAATCTCTCCCAATAGATGTCCCCCTCTCTTATTTCAAGCAGTTTGATAGCAGAGTGAAGTCCTTCATTTGGAATGGTAAACGTCCCAGATTACATTTTAATAAGTTACATAGGCCTATTGACAAAGGACGGCTAGGCCTACACAAGATTTAGTTTTATTATTATGCATTCGGTCTCAGATATTTGCCTTATTGGTCACTTCTTCCTGAGGGAGCCCCTCCCTGGTTTTGTTCTTGAACAGGAAGTTCTTGCCCCTATTTCGCCACTGAAAATCCTTTCTATCAAACAAACTGGAGAAGTTAAGTCACACCCTTTTATCTTGCATTTACACTTGGTATGGGCAAAAGTGTCCAGAGTGTTTAATTCGGACATTTATTTAAATGTTGCCTCGAGCATATGGCTGAACCCCAAATTATGAATCAAGTCCCCTTTCTGCTGGTCAGAGTGGATTGTGAGGGGGGTTAATACACTCGATGACCTGTATGAAAGTGGAGTGTTGAAATCTTTTGAGAATTTGGTTCAACATTTTGGGATTCCCAGATCTCAGTTTTATAAGTATTTACAGCTGTGCCGCCTGCTCTGTACTATTTTTGGGAGTAGCATACACCCCCCTAAAGCAGCAGATACTCTGGGAGAGGTGATTAGGTCATGAGGCATCAGTGTATTACTCCCTGCTAATTCAGAGTCTGGGGGACGGAGCTTTAACTTCTATTAAGAGATTATGGGAGAAAGATTTAAATTTGGTATTGGAGGAGGGAGAGTGGGCTAGGATTCTAAAAAACATCAAGTCTGCATCCAGAGATGTAAGGGTGCGCCTTATGCAATTTAAGATTTTACATAGATTCTATTGGACCCCCTCTAGATTGTATAGGCTTGGTCTTAAAGACACACCCACCTGCTAGCGATGCCAATCAGAAGTTGGAGACACGGCCCATGCATCATGTTTGCCAGACAGGTTATTTTAAGGGGTTGGAGGTCAGCTGGAGTGCCCTCATTTTATGAGTGGTGCTCAGAAATGGGGAGAATGGCGGCCTTTGAAGGAGAGTTGTATAGAAGGCTGGGCAATTAGGGGTTATTTGATAGGAAATGGAGCAGATATTTGGCCTTTTTGGAAGGCTATCGGGGAGGGGTAGTGGAGAGGGATCTCTAGTTTTAAATTTGTGTGCAATTCGATTGTTTTTTGAAAGTATACTTTTTATGTTTTTTTTTTTTTTTATGTTTCTAAATATTTATGACCACTGGGGTGAGTGTTTGTGTCAGGGGGGATGTTTGGGGGGAAGGGTTTAATTTTATATAATTTCATTCCGCATTTTCTGTCATGTTTCTTTAATTTGTTGAATGCAATCAATAAAAATAGTTAATAATAATAATAATTAAAAAATATATATAAAAAAATGTTGATGATTTGATAGTCGCCATTGGCTCTGGGCTGTCTGTAATTTTAATCATGTTAGATCTCAACGCAGGATTCGACACTGTTGATCACTCAATTATTTTAGACCGTTTGGAGTGTGATGTTGGCATTCGAGGGACCGCACTAAAATGGTTTGATTCTTATGTACATGATAGAACATTCTCTGTGAACATTAGAAACTATTCCTCCTCTTCGGTTACCCTGAAATATGGCCTCCCTCAAGGGCATAGGTTCTAGGGGGGATGGGGGGAAGTAACCCCTCCAATAACCAAAACAAGCAAGTACAACCCCCCCCCCCCAATATGTGTACCATGATCAATGGAAACATGTAAATTCTTCACACTGCAACCCCCCAATGTTCAAGCCAAATCTACGCCCTTGGCCTCCCTCAAGGATCTATTTTGGGTCCTGTTCTGTTTTCACTATATATATACGCCCTCTAGGATCTATTTTGGGTCCTGTTCTGTTTTCACTATATATATACGCCCTCTAGGATCTATTTTGGGTCCTGTTCTGTTTTCACTATATATACGCCCTCTAGGATCTATTTTGGGTCCTGTTCTGTTTTCACTATATATATATGCCCTCTAGGATCTATTTTGGGTCCTGTTCTGTTTTCACTATATATGCGCCCTCTAGGATCTATTTTGGGTCCTGTTCTGTTTTCACTATATATGCGCCCTCTAGGATCTATTTTGGGTCCTGTTCTGTTTTCACTATATATATGCGCCCTCTAGGATCTATTTTGGGTCCTGTTCTGTTTTCACTATATATATGCGCCCTCTAGAATCTATTTTGGGTCCTGTTCTGTTTTCACTATATATATACGCCCTCTAGGGTCTATTTTGGGTCCTGTTCTGTTTTCACTATATATATATGCCCCCTCTAGGATCTATTTTGGGTCCTGTTCTGTTTTCACTATATATATACGCCCTCTAGGGTCTATTTTGGGTCCTGTTCTGTTTTCACTATATATATACGCCCTCTAGGATCTATTTTGGGTCCTGTTCTGTTTTCACTAAATATGCGCCCTCTAGGATCTATTTTGGGTCCTGTTCTGTTTTCACTATATATATGTGCCCTCTAGGATCTATTTTGGGTCCTGTTCTGTTTTCACTATATATATGCGCCCTCTAGGATCTATTTTGGGTCCTGTTCTGTTTTCACTATATACTGTATATGCGCCCTCTAGGGTCTATTTTGGGTCCTGTTCTGTTTTCACTATATATGCGCCCTCTAGGGTCTATTTTGGGTTCTGTTCTGTTTTCACTAAATATGCGCCCTCTAAGATCTATTTTGGGTCCTGTTCTGTTTTCACTATATATGCGCCCTCTTGGATCTATTTTGGGTCCTGTTCTGTTTTCACTATATACTGTATATGCGCCCTCTAGGGTCTATTTTGGGTCCTGTTCTGTTTTCACTATATATATGCGCCCTCTAGGATCTATTTTGGGTTCTGTTCTGTTTTCACTAAATATGCGCCCTCTAGGATCTATTTTGGGTCCTGTTCTGTTTTCACTATATATGCGCCCTCTAGGGTCTATTTTGGGTTCTGTTCTGTTTTCACTAAATATGCGCCCTCTAAGATCTATTTTGGGTCCTGTTCTGTTTTCACTATATATGCGCCCTCTAGGATCTATTTTGGGTCCTGTTCTGTTTTCACTAAATATGCGCCCTCTAGGATCTATTTTGGGTCCTGTTCTGTTTTCACTATATATATGTGCCCTCTAGGATCTATTTTGGGTCCTGTTCTGTTTTCACTATATATATGCGCCCTCTAGGATCTATTTTGGGTCCTGTTCTGTTTTCACTATATACTGTATATGCGCCCTCTAGGGTCTATTTTGGGTCCTGTTCTGTTTTCACTATATATGCGCCCTCTAGGGTCTATTTTGGGTTCTGTTCTGTTTTCACCAAATATGCGCCCTCTAAGATCTATTTTGGGTCCTGTTCTGTTTTCACTATATATGCGCCCTCTTGGATCTATTTTGGGTCCTGTTCTGTTTTCACTATATACTGTATATGCACCCTCTAGGGTCTATTTTGGGTCCTGTTCTGTTTTCACTATATATATGCGCCCTCTAGGATCTATTTTGGGTTCTGTTCTGTTTTCACTAAATATGCGCCCTCTAGGATCTATTTTGGGTCCTGTTCTGTTTTCACTATATATGCGCCCTCTAGGATCTATTTTGGGTCCTGTTCTGTTTTCACTATATATATACACCCTCTAGGGTCTACTTTGGGTCCTGTTCTGTTTTCACTATATATGCGCCCTCTAGGATCTATTTTGGGTCCTGTTCTGTTTTCACTATATATACGCCCTCTAGGGTCTATTTTGGGTTCTGTTCTGTTTTCACTAAATATGCGCCCTCTAGGATCTATTTTGGGTCCTGTTCTGTTTTCACTATATATGCGCCCTCTAGGATCTATTTTGGGTCCTGTTCTGTTTTCACTATATATACGCCCTCTAGGGTCTATTTTGGGTTCTGTTCTGTTTTCACTAAATATGCGCCCTCTAGGATCTATTTTGGGTCCTGTTCTGTTTTCACTATATACTGTATATGCGCCCTCTAGGATCTATTTTGGGTCCTGTTCTGTTTTCACTATATACTGTATATGCGCCCTCTAGGGTCTATTTTGGGTCCTGTTCTGTTTTCACTAAATATGCGCCCTCTAGGATCTATTTTGGGTCCTGTTCTGTTTTCACTATATATGCGCCCTCTTGGATCTATTTTGGGTCCTGTTCTGTTTTCACTATATACTGTATATGCGCCCTCTAGGGTCTATTTTGGGTCCTGTTCTGTTTTCACTATATATATGCGCCCTCTAGGATCTATTTTGGGTTCTGTTCTGTTTTCACTAAATATGCGCCCTCTAGGATCTATTTTGGGTCCTGTTCTGTTTTCACTATATATGCGCCCTCTAGGATCTATTTTGGGTCCTGTTCTGTTTTCACTATATATATACACCCTCTAGGGTCTATTTTGGGTCCTGTTCTGTTTTCACTATATATGCGCCCTCTAGGATCTATTTTGGGTCCTGTTCTGTTTTCACTATATATACGCCCTCTAGGGTCTATTTTGGGTTCTGTTCTGTTTTCACTAAATATGCGCCCTCTAGGATCTATTTTGGGTCCTGTTCCGTTTTCACTATATATGCGCCCTCTAGGATCTATTTTGGGTCCTGTTCTGTTTTCACTATATATATGCGCCCTCTAGGATCTATTTTGGGTCCTGTTCTGTTTTCACTATATATATGCGCCCTCTAGAATCTATTTTGGGTTCTGTTCTGTTTTCACTAAATATGCGCCCTCTAGGATCTATTTTGGGTCCTGTTCTGTTTTCACTATATATGCGCCCTCTAGGGTCTATTTTGGGTTCTGTTCTGTTTTCACTAAATATGCGCCCTCTAAGATCTATTTTGGGTCCTGTTCTGTTTTCACTATATATGCGCCCTCTAGGATCTATTTTGGGTCCTGTTCTGTTTTCACTAAATATGCGCCCTCTAGGATCTATTTTGGGTCCTGTTCTGTTTTCACTATATATATGTGCCCTCTAGGATCTATTTTGGGTCCTGTTCTGTTTTCACTATATATATGCGCCCTCTAGGATCTATTTTGGGTCCTGTTCTGTTTTCACTATATACTGTATATGCGCCCTCTAGGGTCTATTTTGGGTCCTGTTCTGTTTTCACTATATATGCGCCCTCTAGGGTCTATTTTGGGTTCTGTTCTGTTTTCACCAAATATGCGCCCTCTAAGATCTATTTTGGGTCCTGTTCTGTTTTCACTATATATGCGCCCTCTTGGATCTATTTTGGGTCCTGTTCTGTTTTCACTATATACTGTATATGCGCCCTCTAGGGTCTATTTTGGGTCCTGTTCTGTTTTCACTATATATATGCGCCCTCTAGGATCTATTTTGGGTTCTGTTCTGTTTTCACTAAATATGCGCCCTCTAGGATCTATTTTGGGTCCTGTTCTGTTTTCACTATATATGCGCCCTCTAGGATCTATTTTGGGTCCTGTTCTGTTTTCACTATATATATACACCCTCTAGGGTCTATTTTGGGTCCTGTTCTGTTTTCACTATATATGCGCCCTCTAGGATCTATTTTGGGTCCTGTTCTGTTTTCACTATATATACGCCCTCTAGGGTCTATTTTGGGTTCTGTTCTGTTTTCACTAAATATGCGCCCTCTAGGATCTATTTTGGGTCCTGTTCTGTTTTCACTATATATGCGCCCTCTAGGATCTATTTTGGGTCCTGTTCTGTTTTCACTATATATACGCCCTCTAGGGTCTATTTTGGGTTCTGTTCTGTTTTCACTAAATATGCGCCCTCTAGGATCTATTTTGGGTCCTGTTCTGTTTTCACTATATACTGTATATGCGCCCTCTAGGATCTATTTTGGGTCCTGTTCTGTTTTCACTATATACTGTATATGCGCCCTCTAGGGTCTATTTTGGGTCCTGTTCTGTTTTCACTATATATGCGCCCTCTAGGATCTATTTTGGGTCCTGTTCTGTTTTCACTAAATATGCGCCCTCTAGGATCTATTTTGGGTCCTGTTCTGTTTTCACTATATATGCGCCCTCTTGGATCTATTTTGGGTCCTGTTCTGTTTTCACTATATACTGTATATGCGCCCTCTAGGGTCTATTTTGGGTCCTGTTCTGTTTTCACTATATATATGCGCCCTCTAGGATCTATTTTGGGTTCTGTTCTGTTTTCACTAAATATGCGCCCTCTAGGATCTATTTTGGGTCCTGTTCTGTTTTCACTATATATGCGCCCTCTAGGATCTATTTTGGGTCCTGTTCTGTTTTCACTATATATATACACCCTCTAGGGTCTATTTTGGGTCCTGTTCTGTTTTCACTATATATGCGCCCTCTAGGATCTATTTTGGGTCCTGTTCTGTTTTCACTATATATACGCCCTCTAGGGTCTATTTTGGGTTCTGTTCTGTTTTCACTAAATATGCGCCCTCTAGGATCTATTTTGGGTCCTGTTCTGTTTTCACTATATATGCGCCCTCTAGGATCTATTTTGGGTCCTGTTCTGTTTTCACTATATATATGCGCCCTCTAGGATCTATTTTGGGTCCTGTTCTGTTTTCACTATATATATGCGCCCTCTAGAATCTATTTTGGGTCCTGTTCTGTTTTCACTATATATATACGCCCTCTAGGGTCTATTTTGGGTCCTGTTCTGTTTTCACTATATATATATGCCCCCTCTAGGATCTATTTTGGGTCCTGTTCTGTTTTCACTATATATATACGCCCTCTAGGATCTATTTTGGGTCCTGTTCTGTTTTCACTAAATATGCGCCCTCTAGGATCTATTTTGGGTCCTGTTCTGTTTTCACTATATATATGTGCCCTCTAGGATCTATTTTGGGTCCTGTTCTGTTTTCACTATATACTGTATATGCGCCCTCTAGGGTCTATTTTGGGTCCTGTTCTGTTTTCACTATATATGCGCCCTCTAGGGTCTATTTTGGGTTCTGTTCTGTTTTCACTAAATATGCGCCCTCTAAGATCTATTTTGGGTCCTGTTCTGTTTTCACTATATATGCGCCCTCTTGGATCTATTTTGGGTCCTGTTCTGTTTTCACTATATACTGTATATGCGCCCTCTAGGGTCTATTTTGGGTCCTGTTCTGTTTTCACTATATATATGCGCCCTCTAGGATCTATTTTGGGTTCTGTTCTGTTTTCACTAAATATGCGCCCTCTAGGATCTATTTTGGGTCCTGTTCTGTTTTCACTATATATGCGCCCTCTAGGATCTATTTTGGGTCCTGTTCTGTTTTCACTATATATATACACCCTCTAGGGTCTATTTTGGGTCCTGTTCTGTTTTCACTATATATGCGCCCTCTAGGATCTATTTTGGGTCCTGTTCTGTTTTCACTATATATACGCCCTCTAGGGTCTATTTTGGGTTCTGTTCTGTTTTCACTAAATATGCGCCCTCTAGGATCTATTTTGGGTCCTGTTCTGTTTTCACTATATATGCGCCCTCTAGGATCTATTTTGGGTCCTGTTCTGTTTTCACTATATATACGCCCTCTAGGGTCTATTTTGGGTTCTGTTCTGTTTTCACTAAATATGCGCCCTCTAGGATCTATTTTGGGTCCTGTTCTGTTTTCACTATATACTGTATATGCGCCCTCTAGGATCTATTTTGGGTCCTGTTCTGTTTTCACTATATACTGTATATGCGCCCTCTAGGGTCTATTTTGGGTCCTGTTCTGTTTTCACTATATATGCGCCCTCTAGGATCTATTTTGGGTCCTGTTCTGTTTTCACTATATACTGTATATGCGCCCTCTAGGGTCTATTTTGGGTTCTGTTCTGTTTTCACTAAATATGCGCCCTCTAGGATCTATTTTGGGTCCTGTTCTGTTTTCACTATATACTGTATATGCGCCCTCTAGGATCTATTTTGGGTCCTGTTCTGTTTTCACTATATACTGTATATGCGCCCTCTAGGGTCTATTTTGGGTCCTGTTCTGTTTTCACTATATATGCGCCCTCTAGGGTCTATTTTGGGTTCTGTTCTGTTTTCACTAAATATGCGCCCTCTAAGATCTATTTTGGGTCCTGTTCTGTTTTCACTATATATGCGCCCTCTTGGATCTATTTTGGGTCCTGTTCTGTTTTCACTATATACTGTATATGCGCCCTCTAGGGTCTATTTTGGGTCCTGTTCTGTTTTCACTATATATATGCGCCCTCTAGGATCTATTTTGGGTCCTGTTCTGTTTTCACTATATATACGCCCTCTAGGATCTATTTTGGGTCCTGTTCTGTTTTCACTAAATATGCGCCCTCTAGGATCTATTTTGGGTCCTGTTCTGTTTTCACTATATATGCGCCCTCTAGGATCTATTTTGGGTCCTGTTCTGTTTTCACTATATATATGCGCCCTCTAGGATCTATTTTGGGTTCTGTTCTGTTTTCACTAAATATGCGCCCTCTAGGATCTATTTTGGGTCCTGTTCTGTTTTCACTATATATGCGCCCTCTAGGATCTATTTTGGGTTCTGTTCTGTTTTCACTAAATATGCGCCCTCTAGGATCTATTTTGGGTCCTGTTCTGTTTTCACTATATATGCGCCCTCTAGGATCTATTTTGGGTCCTGTTCTGTTTTCACTATATATACGCCCTCTAGGGTCTATTTTGGGTTCTGTTCTGTTTTCACTAAATATGCGCCCTCTAGGATCTATTTTGGGTCCTGTTCTGTTTTCACTATATACTGTATATGCGCCCTCTAGGATCTATTTTGGGTCCTGTTCTGTTTTCACTATATACTGTATATGCGCCCTCTAGGATCTATTTTGGGTCCTGTTCTGTTTTCACTATATACTGTATATGCGCCCTCTAGGGTCTATTTTGGGTCCTGTTCTGTTTTCACTATATATGCGCCCTCTAGGGTCTATTTTGGGTTCTGTTCTGTTTTCACTAAATATGCGCCCTCTAGGATCTATTTTGGGTCCTGTTCTGTTTTCACTATATACTGTATATGCGCCCTCTAGGGTCTATTTTGGGTTCTGTTCTGTTTTCACTAAATATGCGCCCTCTAGGATCTATTTTGGGTCCTGTTCTGTTTTCACTATATACTGTATATGCGCCCTCTAGGATCTATTTTGGGTCCTGTTCTGTTTTCACTATATACTGTATATGCGCCCTCTAGGGTCTATTTTGGGTCCTGTTCTGTTTTCACTATATATGCGCCCTCTAGGGTCTATTTTGGGTTCTGTTCTGTTTTCACTAAATATGCGCCCTCTAGGATCTATTTTGGGTCCTGTTCTGTTTTCACTATATATGCGCCCTCTAGGATCTATTTTGGGTCCTGTTCTGTTTTCACTATATACTGTATATGCGCCCTCTAGGGTCTATTTTGGGTCCTGTTCTGTTTTCACTATATATGCGCCCTCTAGGGTCTATTTTGGGTTCTGTTCTGTTTTCACTAAATATGCGCCCTCTAGGATCTATTTTGGGTCCTGTTCTGTTTTCACTATATATGCGCCCTCTAGGGTCTATTTTGGGTCCTGTTCTGTTTTCACTATATATGCGCCCTCTAGGGTCTATTTTGGGTCCTGTTCTGTTTTCACTATATATGCGCCCTCTAGGATCTATTTTGGGTCCTGTTCTGTTTTCACTATATACTGTATATGCGCCCTCTAGGGTCTATTTTGGGTCCTGTTCTGTTTTCACTATATATATACGCCCTCTAGGATCTATTTTGGGTCCTGTTCTGTTTTCACTAAATATGCGCCCTCTAGGGTCTATTTTGGGTCCTGTTCTGTTTTCACTAAATATGCGCCCTCTAGGGTCTATTTTGGGTCCTGTTCTGTTTTCACTAAATATATGCGCCATCTAGGGTCTATTTTGGGTCTTGTTCTGTTTTCACTATATATGCGCCCTCTAGGATCTATTTTGGGTCCTGTTCTGTTTTCACTATATATATACGCCCTCTAGGATCTATTTTGGGTCCTGTTCTGTTTTCACTATATATGCGCCCTCTAGGATCTATTTTGGGTCCTGTTCTGTTTTCACTATATATGCGCCCTCTAGGATCTATTTTGGGTCCTGTTCTGTTTTCACTATATATATACACCCTCTAGGGTCTATTTTGGGTCCTGTCCTGTTTTCACTATATATATATACGCCCTCTAGGATCTATTTTGGGTCCTGTTCTGTTTTCACTATATATATGCGCCCTTGAGGGTCTATTTGCCACTGTCATGCCATTGCTTATCACATGTTTGCAGATGACAGTTATATCTACCTTTGAAATTTGGGAATAATCAGTCTCTGAAATCTCTTATGGACCGTTTGAAGTTGGTTATCTAACTATTCTCTACAGCTTAGTGACAGTAAGTCAGAGGTTATTATATTTGGTTCACCAAACTATACAGAGAAAATAACCAGTACTCTTGCTCCCTTAGCGATAACTGTGAGAAATCTACTTGTTATAATTGATTCAACCCTTAGCTTTGATAAACAGATACATTCTGTTGTACAAGGCAGCTTTTATCAGCTTAGAATGATTTCTAGGTCAAAACCCATACATAGTTTCAAAGATTAGAGATAGTAGTTCATGCTTTTATAAATTCAATGCTGGACTATTGTGACTCTCTTTATGCGGGACTCTGTCAGCGACAGCTGTCCTGCCTGCAGCTTTTACAGGATACTGACTGGCATTAAAAACAGAGAGCTTATTACCTCTGTGTTATCATCTCTTCACTTCACTGGCTGCCAGTTCAGTACAGTTATTGAGCATTCTCTGTAGCTGCTCCTAAATTATGGAATATCTTCCCCTTTATATTCGTTCAGCCCGGTCTATAGAGATTTTTAAGTCTGAAAACACATCTTTTTACATCTTTTTACTTAATCCTGAGTATTGGAGGTACCTGCTCTGACATTGATCTCATCTTGTAAATGCAGCTTTTTATTAGAGTTTATAATGCTTTAAAATGTATGCACTTTGGTCAACTCTGTTGTTTTTAAATGTGCTATATAAATAAAATTGAGTTGAGTTTCACATCACCAGTGAAGTACAAACTTCTAGTGCGCAGCTGCAGTATGTGACGCAGACTACAATTCCCAGCATGCATCATGCGCGTAGCGCCCCGCCCACCGCGCGTTACTCTCGTCAAACGGACGAACAGCAGCAGCAGCGAAAAACTCCCGAATCTCAGTAAATCACAACCGAACCGACACTGACACCCGGATCACCAGCCGCTGCGCTGCCTCTGACCGATGAACGGCGCTCATCAGCGGGGGAAAACTCGCCGAACTGCCGCTAAACAGAACCACCGACCCGGTTCGGCCTCCGGTCCGCCGCCCGAGTGTGTTTGTGTGTTATCGAGCAGAACTCCACACATACTGGATCTTCTGGATTTGTTATTAGTCTGGATAAAGGGAGGCTGTTGTGTGTGTGTGTGTGTGTGTGTGTGTGTGTGTGTGTGTTGATGCGTTGATGCACTGACACACGCACGCACGCACGCACGCACGCACGCACACACATACACATTGACACACACACTCACTCATACATTGACACATTG
>NC_059393.1:26142068-26232068 GCF_019703515.2 Myxocyprinus asiaticus
TGTTTCACATTACATACAGTGTGTGTGTGTGTGTTTGTGTGTTTCTCATTACATACAGTGTGTGTGTGTGTGTGCGCGCTCGTGTGTTTCTCATTACATACAGTGTGTGTGTGTGTGTGTGTTGTGAGTTTCTCATTACATACAGTATGTGTGTGTGTGTTGTGTGTTTCTCATTACATACAGTATGTGTGTGTGTGTTGTGTGTTTCTCATTACATACAGTGTGTGTGTGTGTGTGTTGTGAGTTTCTCATTACATACAGTATGTGTGTGTGTGTTGTGTGTTTCTCATTACATACAGTATGTGTGTGTGTGTTGTGTGTTTCTCATTACATACAGTGTGTGTGTGTGTGTGTTTGTGTGTTTCTCATTACATACAGTGTGTGTGCGGGTGTGTGTTTTCTCATTACATACAGTGTGTGTGTGTGTGTGTGTTTGTGTGTTTCTCATTACATACATTGTGTGTTTGTGTGTTGCGTGTGTGTTTCTCATTACATACAGTGTGTGTGTGTGTGTTTTTCATTACATACAGTGTGTTTGTGTGTGTGTTTCACATTACATACAGTGTGTGTGTGTGTGTTTGTGTGTTTCTCATTACATACAGTGTGTGTGTGTGTGTGTGTGCGCGCTCGTGTGTTTCTCATTACATACAGTGTGTGTGTGTGTGTGTGTTGTGTGTTTCTCATTACATACAGTATGTGTGTGTGTGTTGTGTGTTTCTCATTACATACAGTATGTGTGTGTGTGTTGTGTGTTTCTCATTACATACAGTGTGTGTGTGTGTGTGTTTGTGTGTTTCTCATTACATACAGTGTATGTGTGTGTGTGTGTGTTGTGTGTTTCTCATTACATACAGTATGTGTGTGTGTGTTGTGTGTTTCTCATTACATACAGTGTGTGTGTGTTTGTGTGTTTCTCATTACATACAGTGTGTGCGGGTGTGTTTTCTCATTACATACAGTGTGTGTGTGTGTGTGTGTGTGTGTTTTTCATTACATACAGTGTTTTTGTGTGTGTGTTTCACATTACATACAGTGTGTGTGTGTGTGTTTGTGTGTTTCTCATTACATACAGTGTGTGTGTGTGTGTGTGTGTGTGTGTGTGTGTGTGCGCGCTCGTGTGTTTCTCATTACATACAGTGTGTGTTTGTGTGTTGTGTTTCTCATTACATACAGTGTGTGTGCGTGTGTTTCTCATTACATACAGTGTGTGTGTGTGTGTGTGTGTGCGCGCGCTCGTGTGTTTCTCATTACATACAGTGTGTGTGTGTGTGTGTGCGCGCTCGTGTGTTTCTCATTACATACAGTGTGCGTGTGTGTTTCTCATTACATACAGTGTGTGTGTTGTGTGTTTCTCATTACATACAGTGTGTGTGTTGTGTGTTTGTGTGTTTCTCATTACATAGTGTGTGTGCGTGTGTTTTCTCATTACATACAGTGTGTGTGCGTGTGTGTGTGTTTGTGTGTTTTCTCATTACATACAGTGTGTGTGTGTGTGTGTTTGTGTGTTTCTCATTACATACAGTGTGTGTGTGTGTGTGTGCGCGCTCGTGTGTTTCTCATTACATACAGTGTGTGTGTTGTGTGTTTCTCATTACATACAGTGTGTGTGTTGTGTGTTTCTCATTACATACAGTGTGTGTGTGTGTTTCTCATTACATACTGTGTGTGTGTGTTTGTGTGTTTCTCATTACATACAGTGTGTGTGTGTGTGTGTGTTTCTTTCTCATTACATACAGTGTGTGTGTGTGTGTTTGTGTGTTTCTCATTACATACAGTGTGTGTGTGTGTGTGTGTGTGTGTGTGTTTCTCATTACATACAGTGTGTGTGTGTGTGTTGTGTGTTTCTCATTACATACTGTGTGTGTGTGTGTGTGTGTGTGTGTGTGTGTGTGTGTGTGTGTGTGTGTTAGTGATAGACCGATATATCGGCCGATAACTGTTCGCTTGTCCACGTAACAGAAGTGTTATGAATGAATGTGTGTTTGTTTCATTTGAGAAAGTTTGTGTCATCTGATTTGATGTGTATATCGGTCCAACACCAGTGTGTATGTTGAGTTTCTTTTTTTTTAATTATTTTTTTTTTCTCCCCAATTTGGAATGCCCAATTCCCAATGTGCTCTAAGTCCTCGTGGTGGTGTAGTGACTCGCCTCAATCGGGGTGGCGGAGGACGAATCTCAGTTGCCTCCACGTCTGAGACAGTCAATCTGCTCATCTTATCATGTGGCTTGTTGAACCACGTGATAACCCTAACCCCACCGAGAGCGAGAACCACATTATAGCGATCACAAGGAGGTTACCCCATGTGACTCTACCCTCCCTAGCAACCGGGCCAATTTGGTTGCTTAGGAGACCTGGCTGGAGTCACTCAGCACACCCTGGATTCAAACTCACAACTCCAGGTGTGATAGTCAGCGTCAATACTCACTGAGATACACAGACCCCGTATGTTGTGTTTCTTTGAGTTTTGTGTTGTGAGTCTATATGTTGTGTTTTTATGATGTGTGTTGTTGTGATTTCTGCTGTATTAACAGCAGGATTTGGAGCAGAAATAAGCAGCTTACAGTCTGTGAACAGAGTCACATTCACTGCAACTAAAACTGCCACACAATGAGTTTAACACACAGTCAAATCACGACAGATTTCATTCAGTTCAGAGCGTTTGAGGAATTCTGCTGATGTTCTGCAAACTGATGTTGTGTAGTGTGATGTTACACACGTGTGTGTAGGTGTGGTTGTGGTCTTTCCTGTAATAAAGGAGTTTTGCATGTAATGATGTAAGTTTCCTCAGTGCGCTCAATAAAATAATTCACTCGTTTAATCTGCTGCACAGAACACCAGAACAATAGAAAATAAACGGAAATGAAAGATCATAAGAACTCAGTTTACAACATGTTGACACACATGAAAATTCAGATTAATTTTCTATATTTGTTCATATCTGGATGACCTGATTAAAGGAATATTCCGGTTCAATTCAAGTTAATCTCAGTCGACAGTATTTGTGTCATAATGTTGATCACCACAATAATGAACTTCGACTCGTTTCTCCTTTAAATGTGTGTTTCAGTGAGACACTTACAATAGAAGTCAATGGGGTCAATAATCTGTAAACATTAAAATACTGTTTCAAAAGTATAGACACAAGACATAAACAATATGTGTGTAAACATGACTAACCACATCTGTGAGCACAAAGTCCCATAGTGCAGCTGTAATATGCCACAGATGCTGTCGATTGAGCTGAACTTGTTTTGTACTCTGAATATTACTTCAAGCCAATATTTTGTTTTCTAGTAATCTGAAAGGTTGAATTTATAGGTTTATTAAATTTCTGTTTAGAATAAAAAAAAAAAAAAGAATTGAAATGAATGGCCAGAGCATCTCCATTATGTGCACATAAATAACATACATTGTGATAGTTTATGCAGAATGTACTGATTACATGTAAACAGGAATATTGTTGAAGCGGGTTTCGCCCAGGGCGCCATACAAGCTAGAACCGCCTCTGATGATTATTAATATATTTCTCATGACCTTTTGATCTGAAGGCTTATGCTAACATGCTTGAAATTAGTTTGTAGACAAATCAATTTTGCCTATGCATGCATAGTTTCGGTTTGTTTACATTTTTTGGTCACTACACAATCCCCATACTTCCATTTTATTTGTTATTTGATAGTTTGTTAACTTTACTGTTATTCTAAAATGTGTAAAATAGTCATAATTAAGAATAAGTGTGTCTAAACTTGTATTGTGTTATAGAGTATCCGTGTTAAAAGCATCATTCCTCAGATTTGAACTATTGAGACTGTACATGTGAATTTGTGCATCTGATCTCAGGCGTGTCTGATCTCGTCTGTGTGAATCAGTGCACTAGTTTGTTCTGGCCTGCTTTCGCCTCCACTGAAATTCATCACAGCAGCCATCATTATGGTGAAATCTACCAGTTTAAATCACTGGAGAACACCAATCACAGCGCTGATTTGCCTGACTCCCTCCTGTGCACTTACGTTTAAATCCTGGAATTCTGTAGCACAGTTTTCCAATGATGGAAATAAGAAAATGTCCTCTATGTCCTGGAATAATGTCTTCAAAAATGATTTTTTTTGTTTAGGCCTGTGGCGATTATTTGATCTAACTATAATTATTTGAGAGAGCTGTGATTATCTAACTATGATTATTTGAGATAACGATTATTTGATCTAACTATGATTATTTGAGAGAGCTGCGATTATTTGATCTAACTACGATTATTTGAGAGAGCTGTGATTTATTTGAGAGAGCTGTGATTATTTGATCTAACTATGATTATTTGAGAGAGCTATGATTTATTTGAGAGAGCTGTGATTATTTGATCTAACTATGATTATTTGAGAGAGCTGTGATTATTTGATCTAACTATGATTATTTGAGAGAGCTGCGATTATTTGATCTAACTATGATTATTTGAGAGAGCTGTGATTATTTGAGAGAGCTGTGATTTATTTGAGAGAGCTGCGATTATTTGAGAGAGCTGTGATTATTTGATCTAACTATGATTATTTGAGAGAGCTGTGATTATTTGATCTAACTACGATTATTTGAGAGAGCTGTGATTATTTGACAGCTGTGATTTATTTGAGAGAGCTGTGATTTATTTGAGAGAGCTGTGATTATTTGATCTAACTATGATTATTTGAGAGAGCTGTGATTATTTGAGAGAGCTGTGATTATTTGATATAACTATGATTATTTGAGAGAGCTGTGATTATTTGATATAACTATGATTATTTGAGAGAGCTGTGATTTATTTGAGAGAGCTGTGATTATTTGAGAGAGCTGTGATTATTTGAGAGAGCTGCGATTATTTGAGAGAGCTGTGATTTATTTGAGAGAGCTGTGATTATTTGATCTAACTATGATTATTTGAGAGAGCTGTGATTATTTGATCTAACTATGATTATTTGAGAGAGCTGTGATTTATTTGAGAGAGCTGTGATTTATTTGAGAGAGCTGTGGTTATTTGATCTAACTATGATTATTTGAGAGAGCTGTGATTATTTGAGAGAGCTGTGATTTATTTGAGAGAGCTGTGATTATTTGATCTAACTATGATTATTTGAGAGAGCTGTGATTATTTGATCTAACTATGATTATTTGAGAGAGCTGTGATTTATTTGAGAGAGCTGTGATTTATTTGAGAGAGCTGTGATTATTTGATCTAACTATGATTATTTGAGAGAGCTGTGATTATTTGATCTAACTATGATTATTTGAGAGAGCTGTGATTATTTGATCTAACTATGATTATTTGAGAGAGCTGTGATTATTTGATCTAACTATGATTATTTGAGAGAGCTGTGATTTATTTGATCTATCTATGATTATTTGAGAGAGCTGTGATTTATTTGAGAGAGCTGTGATTATTTGAGAGAGCTGTGATTATTTGAGAGAGCTGTGATTATTTGAGAGAGCTGTGATTATTTGATCTAACTATGATTATTTGAGAGAGCTGTGATTTATTTGAGAGAGCTGTGATTATTTGAGAGAGCTGTGATTATTTGATCTAACTATGATTATTTGAGAGAGCTGTGATTATTTGATCTAACTGATTATTTGAGAGAGCTGTGATTATTTGATCTATGATTATTTGAGAGAGCTGTGATTATTTGATCTATGATTATTTGATCTAACTATGATTATTTGAGAGAGCTGTGATTATTTGATCTAACTATGATTATTTGATCTAACTATGATTATTTGAGAGAGCTGCGATTATTTGAGAGAGCTGTGATTATTTGATCTAACTATGATTATTTGAGAGAGCTGCGATTATTTGAGAGAGCTGTGATTATTTGAGAGAGCTGTGATTATTTGATCTAACTATGATTATTTGATCTAACTATGATTATTTGAGAGAGCTGCGATTTATTTGAGAGAGCTGTGATTATTTGATCTAACTATGATTATTTGAGAGAGCTGCGATTATTTGAGAGAGCTGTGATTATTTGAGAGAGCTGTGATTATTTGATCTAACTATGATTATTTGAGAGAGCTGTGATTATTTGATCTAACTATGATTATTTGATCTAACTATGATTATTTGAGAGAGCTGCGATTATTTGAGAGAGCTGCGATTATTTGATCTAACTATGATTATTTGAGAGAGCTGTGATTATTTGATCTAACTATGATTATTTGAGAGAGCTGTGATTTATTTGTGAGAGCTGTGATTATTTGATCTAACTATGATTATTTGAGAGAGCTGTGATTATTTGATCTAACTATGATTATTTGAGAGAGCTGTGATTATTTGAGAGAGCTGTGATTATTTGATCTAACTATGATTATTTGATCTAACTATGATTATTTGATCTAACTATGATTATTTGAGAGAGCTGTGATTATTTGAGAGAGCTGTGATTTATTTGAGAGAGCTGTGATTATTTGATCTAACTATGATTATTTGAGAGAGCTGTGATTATTTGAGAGAGCTGTGATTATTTGATCTAACTATGATTATTTGAGAGAGCTGTGATTATTTGATCTAACTATGATTATTTGAGAGAGCTGTGATTATTTGATCTAACTATGATTATTTGAGAGAGCTGTGATTATTTGATCTAACTATGATTATTTGATCTAACTATGATTATTTGAGAGAGCTGTGATTATTTGATCTAACTATGATTATTTGAGAGAGCTGTGATTATTTGAGAGAGCTGTGATTATTTGATCTAACTATGATTATTTGAGAGAGCTGTGATTATTTGATCTAACTATGATTATTTGAGAGAGCTGTGATTATTTGATCTAACTATGATTATTTGAGAGAGCTGTGATTATTTGATCTAACTATGATTATTTGAGAGAGCTGTGATTATTTGATCTAACTATGATTATTTGAGAGAGCTGTGATTATTTGATCTAACTATGATTATTTGAGAGAGCTGTGATTATTTGATCTAACTATGATTATTTGAGAGAGCTGTGATTATTTGATCTAACTATGATTATTTGAGAGAGCTGTGATTATTTGAGAGAGCTGTGATTATTTGATCTAACTATGATTATTTGAGAGAGCTGTGATTATTTGATCTAACTATGATTATTTGAGAGAGCTGTGATTATTTGAACTATGATTATTTGAGAGAGCTGTGATTATTTGATCTATGATTATTTGAGAGAGCTGTGATTATTTGATCTAACTATGATTATTTGATCTAACTATGATTATTTGAGAGAGCTGTGATTATTTGATCTAACTATGATTATTTGAGAGAGCTGTGATTATTTGAGAGAGCTGTGATTATTTGATCTAACTATGATTATTTGAGAGAGCTGTGATTATTTGAGAGAGCTGTGATTATTTGATCTAACTATGATTATTTGAGAGAGCTGTGATTATTTGAACTATGATTATTTGAGAGAGCTGTGATTATTTGATCTATGATTATTTGAGAGAGCTGTGATTATTTGATCTAACTATGATTATTTGATCTAACTATGATTATTTGAGAGAGCTGTGATTATTTGATCTAACTATGATTATTTGAGAGAGCTGTGATTATTTGAGAGAGCTGTGATTATTTGATCTAACTATGATTATTTGAGAGAGCTGTGATTATTTGAGAGAGCTGTGATTATTTGATCTAACTATGATTATTTGAGAGAGCTGTGATTATTTGATCTAACTATGATTATTTGAGAGAGCTGTGATTATTTGATCTAACTATGATTATTTGAGAGAGCTGTGATTATTTGATCTAACTATGATTATTTGATCTAACTATGATTATTTGAGAGAGCTGTGATTATTTGATCTAACTATGATTATTTGAGAGAGCTGTGATTATTTGAGAGAGCTGTGATTATTTGATCTAACTATGATTATTTGAGAGAGCTGTGATTATTTGATCTAACTATGATTATTTGAGAGAGCTGTGATTATTTGATCTAACTATGATTATTTGAGAGAGCTGTGATTATTTGATCTAACTATGATTATTTGATCTAACTATGATTATTTGAGAGAGCTGTGATTATTTGATCTAACTATGATTATTTGAGAGAGCTGTGATTATTTGAGAGAGCTGTGATTATTTGATCTAACTATGATTATTTGAGAGAGCTGTGATTATTTGAGAGAGCTGTGATTATTTGATCTAACTATGATTATTTGAGAGAGCTGTGATTATTTGAACTATGATTATTTGAGAGAGCTGTGATTATTTGATCTATGATTATTTGAGAGAGCTGTGATTATTTGATCTAACTATGATTATTTGATCTAACTATGATTATTTGAGAGAGCTGTGATTATTTGATCTAACTATGATTATTTGAGAGAGCTGTGATTATTTGAGAGAGCTGTGATTATTTGATCTAACTATGATTATTTGAGAGAGCTGTGATTATTTGATCTAACTATGATTATTTGAGAGAGCTGTGATTATTTGATCTAACTATGATTATTTGAGAGAGCTGTGATTATTTGATCTAACTATGATTATTTGAGAGAGCTGTGATTATTTGATCTAACTATGATTATTTGATCTAACTATGATTATTTGAGAGAGCTGTGATTATTTGATCTAACTATGATTATTTGAGAGAGCTGTGATTATTTGATCTAACTATGATTATTTGAGAGAGCTGTGATTATTTGAGAGAGCTGTGATTATTTGATCTAACTATGATTATTTGAGAGAGCTGTGATTATTTGATCTAACTATGATTATTTGAGAGAGCTGTGATTATTTGATCTAACTATGATTATTTGAGAGAGCTGTGATTATTTGAGAGAGCTGTGATTATTTGATCTAACTATGATTATTTGAGAGAGCTGTGATTATTTGATCTAACTATGATTATTTGAGAGAGCTGTGATTATTTGATCTAACTATGATTATTTGAGAGAGCTGTGATTATTTGATCTAACTATGATTATTTGAGAGAGCTGTGATTATTTGATCTGAGAGCTGTGATTATTTGATCTAACTATGATTATTTGAGAGAGCTGTGATTATTTGATCTAACTATGATTATTTGAGAGAGCTGTGATTATTTGATCTAACTATGATTATTTGAGAGAGCTGTGATTATTTGATCTAACTATGATTATTTGAGAGAGCTGTGATTATTTGATCTAACTATGATTATTTGAGAGAGCTGTGATTATTTGATCTAACTATGATTATTTGAGAGAGCTGTGATTATTTGATCTAACTATGATTATTTGAGAGAGCTGTGATTATTTGATCTAACTATGATTATTTGAGAGAGCTGTGATTATTTGATCTAACTATGATTATTTGAGATGAGCTGTGATTATTTGATCTAACTATGATTATTTGAGAGAGCTGTGATTATTTGATCTAACTATGATTATTTGAGAGAGCTGTGATTATTTGATCTAACTATGATTATTTGAGAGAGCTGTGATTATTTGATCTAACTATGATTATTTGAGAGAGCTGTGATTATTTGATCTAACTATGATTATTTGAGAGAGCTGTGATTATTTGAGAGAGCTGTGATTATTTGATCTAACTATGATTATTTGAGAGAGCTGTGATTATTTGATCTAACTATGATTATTTGAGAGAGCTGTGATTATTTGATCTAACTATGATTATTTGAGAGAGCTGTGATTATTTGATCTAACTATGATTATTTGAGAGAGCTGTGATTATTTGATCTAACTATGATTATTTGATGTAGAGCTATGATTATTTGAGAGAGCTGTGATTATTTGATCTAACTATGATTATTTGAGAGAGCTGTGATTATTTGATCTAACTATGATTATTTGAGAGAGCTGTGATTATTTGATCTAACTATGATTATTTGAGAGAGCTGTGATTATTTGATCTAACTATGATTATTTGAGAGAGCTGTGATTATTTGATCTAACTATGATTATTTGAGAGAGCTGTGATTATTTGATCTAACTATGATTATTTGAGAGAGCTGTGATTATTTGATCTAACTATGATTATTTGAGAGAGCTGTGATTATTTGATCTAACTATGATTATTTGAGAGAGCTGTGATTATTTGATCTAACTATGATTATTTGAGAGAGCTGTGATTATTTGATCTAACTATGATTATTTGAGAGAGCTGTGATTATTTGATCTAACTATGATTATTTGAGAGAGCTGTGATTATTTGAGAGAGCTGTGATTATTTGATCTAACTATGATTATTTGAGAGAGCTGTGATTATTTGATCTAACTATGATTATTTGAGAGAGCTGTGATTATTTGATCTAACTATGATTATTTGAGAGAGCTGTGATTATTTGATCTAACTATGATTATTTGAGAGAGCTGTGATTATTTGATCTAACTATGATTATTTGAGAGAGCTGTGATTATTTGATCTAACTATGATTATTTGAGAGAGCTGTGATTATTTGATCTAACTATGATTATTTGAGAGAGCTGTGATTATTTGATCTAACTATGATTATTTGAGAGAGCTGTGATTATTTGAGAGAGCTGTGATTATTTGATCTAACTATGATTATTTGAGAGAGCTGTGATTATTTGATCTAACTATGATTATTTGAGAGAGCTGTGATTATTTGATCTAACTATGATTATTTGAGAGAGCTGTGATTATTTGATCTAACTATGATTATTTGAGAGAGCTGTGATTATTTGATCTAACTATGATTATTTGAGAGAGCTGTGATTATTTGAGAGAGCTGTGATTATTTGATCTAACTATGATTATTTGAGAGAGCTGTGATTATTTGATCTAACTATGATTATTTGAGAGAGCTGTGATTATTTGATCTAACTATGATTATTTGAGAGAGCTGTGATTATTTGATCTAACTATGATTATTTGAGAGAGCTGTGATTATTTGATCTAACTATGATTATTTGAGAGAGCTGTGATTATTTGAGAGAGCTGTGATTATTTGATCTAACTATGATTATTTGAGAGAGCTGTGATTATTTGATCTAACTATGATTATTTGAGAGAGCTGTGATTATTTGATCTAACTATGATTATTTGAGAGAGCTGTGATTTATTTGAGAGAGCTGTGATTATTTGATCTAACTATGATTATTTGAGAGAGCTGTGATTATTTGATCTAACTATGATTATTTGAGAGAGCTGTGATTATTTGATCTAACTATGATTATTTGAGAGAGCTGTGATTATTTGAGAGAGCTGTGATTATTTGATCTAACTATGATTATTTGAGAGAGCTGTGATTATTTGATCTAACTATGATTATTTGAGAGAGCTGTGATTATTTGATCTAACTATGATTATTTGAGAGAGCTGTGATTATTTGATCTAACTATGATTATTTGAGAGAGCTGTGATTATTTGAGAGAGCTGTGATTATTTGATCTAACTATGATTATTTGAGAGAGCTGTGATTATTTGATCTAACTATGATTATTTGAGAGAGCTGTGATTATTTGATCTAACTATGATTATTTGAGAGAGCTGTGATTATTTGATCTAACTATGATTATTTGAGAGAGCTGTGATTATTTGATCTAACTATGATTATTTGAGAGAGCTGTGATTATTTGATCTAACTATGATTATTTGAGAGAGCTGTGATTATTTGATCTAACTATGATTATTTGAGAGAGCTGTGATTATTTGATCTAACTATGATTATTTGATCTAACTATGATTATTTGAGAGAGCTGTGATTATTTGATCTAACTATGATTATTTGATCTAACTATGATTATTTGAGAGAGCTGTGATTATTTGATCTAACTATGATTATTTGAGAGAGCTGTGATTATTTGATCTAACTATGATTATTTGAGAGAGCTGTGATTATTTGATCTAACTATGATTATTTGAGAGAGCTGTGATTATTTGATCTAACTATGATTATTTGAGAGAGCTGTGATTATTTGAGAGAGCTGTGATTATTTGATCTAACTATGATTATTTGAGAGAGCTGTGATTATTTGATCTAACTATGATTATTTGAGAGAGCTGTGATTATTTGATCTAACTATGATTATTTGAGAGAGCTGTGATTATTTGATCTAACTATGATTATTTGAGAGAGCTGTGATTATTTGAGAGAGCTGTGATTATTTGATCTAACTATGATTATTTGAGAGAGCTGTGATTATTTGAAGATGAGTCTAACTATGATTATTTGAGAGAGCTGTGATTATTTGATCTAACTATGATTATTTGAGAGAGCTGTGATTATTTGATCTAACTATGATTATTTGAGAGAGCTGTGATTATTTGATCTAACTATGATTATTTGAGAGAGCTGTGATTATTTGAGAGAGCTGTGATTATTTGATCTAACTATGATTATTTGAGAGAGCTGTGATTATTTGATCTAACTATGATTATTTGAGAGAGCTGTGATTATTTGATCTATGATTATTTGAGAGAGCTGCGATTATTTGAGAGAGCTGCGATTATTTGAGAGAGCTGTGATTTATTTGAGAGAGCTGTGATTATTTGATCTAACTATGATTATTTGAGAGAGCTGCGATTTATTTGAGAGAGCTGTGATTATTTGATCTATGATTATTTGAGAGAGCTGCGATTATTTGAGAGAGCTGCGATTATTTGAGAGAGCTGTGATTTATTTGAGAGAGCTGTGATTATTTGATCTAACTATGATTATTTGAGAGAGCTGCGATTTATTTGAGAGAGCTGTGATTATTTGATCTAACTATGATTATTTGAGAGAGCTGCGATTTATTTGAGAGAGCTGTGATTATTTGATCTAACTATGATTATTTGATCTAACTATGATTATTTGAGAGAGCTGTGATTATTTGATCTAACTATGATTATTTGAGAGAGCTGCGATTTATTTGAGAGAGCTGTGATTATTTGATCTAACTATGATTATTTGAGAGAGCTGTGATTATTTGAGAGAGCTGTGATTATTTGATCTAACTATGATTATTTGAGAGAGCTGTGATTATTTGATCTAACTATGATTATTTGAGAGAGCTGTGATTATTTGAGAGAGCTGTGATTATTTGATCTAACTATGATTATTTGAGAGAGCTGTGATTATTTGAGAGAGCTGTGATTATTTGAGAGAGCTGCGATTTATTTGAGAGAGCTGTGATTATTTGATCTAACTATGATTATTTGAGAGAGCTGTGATTATTTGAGAGAGCTGTGATTATTTGAGAGAGCTGTGATTATTTGATCTAACTATGATTATTTGAGAGAGCTGTGATTATTTGAGAGAGCTGTGATTATTTGATCTAACTATGATTATTTGAGAGAGCTGTGATTATTTGATCTAACTATGATTATTTGAGAGAGCTGTGATTATTTGATCTAACTATGATTATTTGAGAGAGCTGTGATTATTTGAGAGAGCTGTGATTATTTGATCTAACTATGATTATTTGAGAGAGCTGTGATTATTTGAGAGAGCTGTGATTATTTGATCTAACTATGATTATTTGAGAGAGCTGTGATTATTTGAGAGAGCTGTGATTATTTGATCTAACTATGATTATTTGAGAGAGCTGTGATTATTTGAGAGAGCTGTGATTATTTGATCTAACTATGATTATTTGAGAGAGCTGTGATTATTTGATCTAACTATGATTATTTGAGATAGCTGTGATTATTTGAGAGAGCTGTGATTATTTGATCTAACTATGATTATTTGAGAGAGCTGTGATTATTTGATCTAACTATGATTATTTGAGAGAGCTGTGATTATTTGATCTAACTATGATTATTTGAGAGAGCTGCGATTATTTGAGAGAGCTGTGATTATTTGATCTAACTATGATTATTTGAGAGAGCTGTGATTATTTGAGAGAGCTGTGATTATTTGATCGTAGAGCTGTGATTATTTGAGAGTCTAACTATGATTATTTGAGAGAGCTGTGATTATTTGAGAGAGCTGTGATTATTTGATCTAACTATGATTATTTGAGAGAGCTGTGATTATTTGATCTAACTATGATTTTTTGAGAGAGCTGTGATTATTTGATCTAACTATGATTATTTGAGAGAGCTGTGATTATTTGATCTAACTATGATTTTTTGAGATTGGTGCGATTATTTGAGATTGGTGCGATTATTTGAGATAACGATTATTTGAGATTTTTGCGATTATTTGCGATAACGATTATTTGAGATTGGTGCGATTAATTGAGATAACGATTATTTGAGATAACGATTATTTGAGATTGGTGCGATTAATTGAGATAACGATTATTTGAGATAACGATTATTTGAGATTGGTGCGATTATTTGAGATAACGATTATTTGAGATTTTTGCGATTATAGTGCACTTCAAATTCCAATCACATTTTATGAGCCAAATATGGTAATTTTATGTTAATATTGAATATTGATAAATTTCTGTGGAGTTGATAGAACGAAGAAAAATATTTTCAAATACAGACAGAATCTCAAATGTCTTTGTGGTGGTGGGGGCGTGGTTGAGCGCCGGCTTGTGAATGGAGAGTGAAATCAGGAGATAAGTATCATCACCTGGCAATGATTGTCTCTAACAGCTGCTTGTCATTGCAGTGAGAGTTGGAGATGGGTTTAAGAGCGAGCCGGACGCCAGTGAGGAGAGGGAGTTACCCACACAGACACACAGAGCGTGTGCTGAGTTTGGATGAAATCTAATTGTTTGAGTTGTTAAAATAAATGACCTGTTTGAGTTTAATCTCGCCATCTCCCGCTTCCTCCTCGCACCCCATCCTAAAAACTTTGTTACAGTCTTCCTTCATGAGAATTAAGAGCTCGTGGGTTTAATCGTAGAGCCTTAATATAATTTGTGAAAGTTAAGAATTTAGCACAGAAATGTTTTACATTGCAAAATATGGTACATAATATAATATTAAACTGTGTTCTGGATAATTCTATTTTGAAAAGAGCAGGAACTTGTTTTAAGTATAAGTGAATGAATATGTAATTCCTGCTGTTGCAGTTGCGTTTGATTCACAGCGATCAGACGTTTAGCTGTGGGTTTTAAGATGTCTGAACTGATTTGACAGTGATTCACAGTCAGACGTCAGCCATAAGGCGTGCAGCGTTTCTCATCTGATTATAATGGGATTGGGTTTATGAAGGAGTTAGCATGTTAGCATGCAGTGGAGAATCAGCGTAGTGTACACTGCTGTAGTGTTGTACACAGTAACACAGGATTATGACCCCATCCTAATAATAACCATGATGACTTACGGTTCTGTGTGTGTGTGTTTGGCCTGGCTCAGAGTCGGGTCATGAGATGTGGGCCTCAGGACACACGGGCCCAAAACTGCTAGAGATCACGGTGTTTTTTTTGTTTTTTTAATTAACATTTGGTCTTGTTTTTGTCTGTATTTCGCTACATTAGTTTTAGTTTGGGTTGGTTCAGGGTAAGCTAGTAAGCAATTTATATTCAGTGTATTGAACATTCAAGAGTGCAATTTTATCTTAAAATGTTTAAAAAAAAAACTATGGTTTTGAATATCATTAAAGGCTGAAAAATATTAATGTATATATCTTATTTCTCTTCTGTCTCAGGTCCACTCAGCGGTATCTCATTCCCACGTCAACAGGAAGAATGCCTGCAGAATGTTGTCGGTAGTGCCCCCTATATCCTTATTCTGGGTCAGGACTGTGCGGCCCGGTACCAACTCCTGAACTGTCTGCTGGGAGAGAGGATCCTCCCACTTGGGCCGGAGGCGGGCGGGGCCTGTGGGCCAGAGGGTGGGGCCTGCCGGAGGAGGAAGTTGTGTTTCACACACGGTCGACAGAGACAGTTGAATTTGGCATTGTCGGGTCAGTACGAGCTTGTGCATCAGTTAGCGGCTCACTGCGGTCGCTGGGATACTGTGCCGTGCGAAGACCTTGAGATCCAGGAGTGTGAAGATGATGCGCTGCGATCAGCTGAGCTCGAGATCACGCTCCATCATCCACTGCTGCAGGTCAGAGCAAGAGGATCATGGGAAATGTAGTCCTCACAGTGAGGTCATGTGTTTTGGTGCAGCACCTATTTAAACATCACAGAATGACTCACAATTACCTCACAGCCTCAAATCAGCCTCATATCAGACCCAGTTCAGTCTTATATCAGATTCATATCAGTCTCTGATGAGAATCAAATAAGACTCAGGCTCAAATCAGTAGCCGATCAGAGTTGATTCCGTCTCAGAGAGTTTAGACTAGAATCAGTTGCAGGTCAGACTCAAATCTCTCTCAGACTGCTGTCAGTCTCTGATTACATTCAAAACAGTCACAAACCAGTGTCAGTTCAGTGGCAGAGAGACTGCCTCTGACCTGATTACCTGGGAAATGTAGTCGTCAGTGTGAGGTCATGTTTTGAAGAATGAAGTGATTTTCTCACATTGTCTCAGAATGTGAACAGAATCACTACAGGAACATCAAGCATTCTTTCGTCTGTTTCTCTGGTGTTTATGTAACTCTTCTTTGGGTCTGGTGCCCTTCACATGACCACCGATGGGGGAAAATAAGAGCTCTAATTGCTGCTGCGTTGATGTGTGTCTCCATGGTGATGGGAAAACTGTGTCCTGGGAGCTCCTATAAATACATTGGATCCAGTCATGGCTGAATTGCTTTCGGACAACAAGACTGAACAGTAGCTTTGAAGTTTTGAAGTTCAGATTAGACTCTCAAATCATACTGATTAATCTCAAATCAGACACTGATCAGTGTAAAATCAGACTCTGATCAGTCTCAAATTAGACACTGATGGGTCTCTAATCAGACACTGATGGGTCTCTAATCAGACACTGATGGGTCAAATCATACTCTGATTGGAGTCAAATCAGACACTGGTGGGTCTCTAATCAGACACTGGTGGGTCTCTAATCAGACACTGATGGGTCTCTAATCAGACACTGTTGGGTCTCTAATCAGACACTGATGGGTCTCTAATCAGACACTGATGGGTCTCTAATCAGACACTGTTGGGTCTCTAATCAGACACTGTTGGGTCTCTAATCAGACACTGATCTGTCTCTAATCAGACACTGATCTGTCTCTAATCAGACACTGATGGGTCTCTAATCAGACACTGATCTGTCTCTAATCAGACACAGATTGGAGTCAAATCAGACACTGATCTGTCTCTAATCAGACACTGATGGGTCTCTAATCAGACACTGATGGGTCTCTAATCAGACACTGATGGGTCAAATCATACTCTGATTGGAGTCAAATCAGACACTGGTGGGTCTCTAATCAGACACTGGTGGGTCTCTAATCAGACACTGGTGGGTCTCTAATCAGACACTGATGGGTCTCTAATCAGACACTGTTGGGTCTCTAATCAGACACTGATGGGTCTCTAATCAGACACTGATGGGTCTCTAATCAGACACTGTTGGGTCTCTAATCAGACACTGTTGGGTCTCTAATCAGACACTGATCTGTCTCTAATCAGACACTGATCTGTCTCTAATCAGACACTGATGGGTCTCTAATCAGACACTGATCTGTCTCTAATCAGACACAGATTGGAGTCAAATCAGACACTGATCTGTCTCTAATCAGACACTGATGGGTCTCTAATCAGACACTGATGGGTCTCTAATCAGACACTGATGGGTCTCTTATCAGACACTGATCTGTCTCTAATCAGACACTGATCTGTCTCTAATCAGACACTGATGGGTCTCTAATCAGACACTGATCTGTCTCTAATCAGACACTGATCTGTCTCTAATCAGACACAGATTGGAGTCAAATCAGACACTGATCTGTCTCTAATCAGACACTGATGGGTCTCTAATCAGACACTGATGGGTCAAATATACTCTGATGGGTCTCTAATCAGACACTGATGGGTCTCTAATCAGACACTGATGGGTCTCTAATCAGACACTGATGGGTCTCTAATCAGACACTGATGGGTCTCTAATCAGACACTGTTGGGTCTCTAATCAGACACTGTTGGGTCTCTAATCAGACACTGATCTGTCTCTAATCAGACACTGATCTGTCTCTAATCAGACACTGATCTGTCTCTAATCAGACACAGATTGGAGTCAAATCAGACACTGATCTGTCTCTAATCAGACACTGATGGGTCTCTAATCAGACACTGATGGGTCTCTTATCAGACACTGATCTGTCTCTAATCAGACACTGATCTGTCTCTAATCAGACACTGATCTGTCTCTAATCAGACACTGATGGGTCTCTAATCAGACACTGATCTGTCTCTAATCAGACACAGATTGGAGTCAAATCAGACACTGATCTGTCTCTAATCAGACACTGATGGGTCTCTAATCAGACACTGATGGGTCAAATATACTCTGATGGGTCTCTAATCAGACACTGATGGGTCTCTAATCAGACACTGATGGGTCTCTAATCAGACACTGATGGGTCTCTAATCAGACACTGATCTGTCTCTAATCAGACACTGATGGGTCAAATCATATTCTGATGGGTCTCTAATCAGACACTGATGGGTCTCTAATCAGACACTGATGGGTCTCTAATCAGACTCTGATGGGTCTCTAATCAGACACTGATCTGTCTCTAATCAGACACTGATCTGTCTCTAATCAGACACTGATCTGTCTCTAATCAGACACTGATGGGTCTCTAATCAGACACTGATGAGTCTTTAATCAGACTCTGATCGGTCTCAAATCAGTGTGTTTCTGTCAGTCAGAGAGGATTTAGGTTTTAAACTGTGTAATGTTATGTGTAGTTTTCCTGATGTTGATCTTGTTTTGTGTGTGTTTATGGCTGATGGAGAATGTGTGTGTAGAGCTGAGGAGTTAGGGGCCGGGTTGGAATGAGACACACCCGGTCCCCAATCAGCCTGATGGGGCGCGCGAGGGATAAAGGCGGCCGGGGACGACAGTTCGAGAGAGAGAGAGAATTACAGACAGCTGTGCTGTGTTTTTAGTTGTGTGTTTTTGGTTGGGTTTTTGTTTAATAAATTGTTATTTAAGTTGTCAAGCTGGTTCTCGCCTCCTCCTTTCCTCTAAACCCCCTTACAGTGTGATATTTTACTATGGCACAAATCTGCTAGATTCACATCCTCTATCAAATGAACTGTGTCTGTTTTTGAATGGCACACACACATTAGCGCTGAGGTGTTAATTACCGCCCGCCCCCCGTGGGCCGGGTCATGGTTGAGTCCGAGCGTATGGTGTGAAGCGTGTGTGTGCTGTGAGCAGATTCTTTGCATTCCTGCTAAAACACATACGCTGGCCGCTTTTTGTCACGAGGTGTTGTGTGCAGTAGATGAGTGTATGTTTGATGTAGTTGAATCTGATGTTTGTTTAGTTCAGGTTTGATTGGCCTGTGGCTCCAGTGCTCGGACAAACGATCAAATCCACCGTGGAATGGCCATTTATGGGGAGCTGTGAGTGCACGACATCTTTGTTCAGAGAAACTTCAGCGCTCTGTTGAGCTTGTGTTTGAGAGACGGCACTGACTGCCTCTATTGTGTTCCTGTGCTAGTCTCTCTATATCTGTCTGTCTCTCTCCGTCTGTCTCTCACGTTCACTTGGCCACTGTAGTTTCTGATTAATTATAGAGTGACTTAGAGCTCGATTTCATGGTTTGTTCAGGGTTCCCACAGTCATGAAATTTTACATTTGCAATTTTGTGGAAATTAACAAAAGCTGAAAATGTAACGGAAAAGCGATGGACATTTATTTGTCTTTTGTTTAGGTGTTCCAAGCACTAAACATTTCATTGGCATGAAATTACTCAGAATAAAATTGACCAAAATGAATTAAATGACGTGATGAAATATTGACTCAATTTAAATAATTGTTTTATTAAAAGACAAAAATATATGACTAAAAAAAACGCACGTCACATCTGTGTTTGGAGCATGCGCACAACGCCGCAGTTAACGGTCATCCGATTAATGTGTATACATGCTGAACACATCACATTATCCTGCTCTGGAGTCTGAATTTGCACAAAATCGTACTAATATGATTTCAGTTGAACTAAAGCATTTACATGACATTATAAAAAGATGAACTATTGTTTTAGTCTGACTAAAATCATATTTTTAAAGCATGTGTTGACTAATATCGACTGCAATACTTAGGCCGAACATTTGCATCTGTGTATCCGAGTATGTTTCTGACTTTACGATGAATAAATGGAAATATTAGTTAAGCTAATATCTTGGCCTTCATTAGCTTATTGTCAACAGACTGTTGTTTTTATGCAGATTGTGTGATGTCATCTGATTCATGTGTGTGTTTAGGAGGTGAAGATCATGGTTCTTCCATGTCGTAACGTGCAGACCGTCGAAGACGCTCTGGGCGACCGCAAGTGCGGCATTCTTCCCATAATCCTCTACGCGGTCAGAAAAGACGTGTTGACTTTCCAGCAGGTGAGCGATCTGAAGAAAGTTCGTGAGATGCTGTCGTTCCCCATTTGCTACATACGGATCCCGAGTGGCCTGGCGGCATCCCCAGAACTAACCCACGGTGGCCGCGAGAGAGACCGCAGCGTGCTGTACGAACAGCTCGTGTCTCTGGAGCTCATCAACAGTTCGCCGGGACCCTGCGCTTGTGGAGCGCCTGCACAGACGCCCGGCGGATCCGGCAAGATGCAGAGCATTCTGGGAGAGAGTCTGGAGCGTCTGCACCGCATGCTGGTGCCGTTCACGAGACTCGTCCTGCAGAATCAACAGGTGGAGGCCGCAAACATGCTAAACGACATTCACTGCAGCTCTCTGGATTTCTTCATCAACCAGGTGACACTAACACACTTCACGTACTGACACTACTTAACTACAGTTTTATTCTTTCAGAACAGTGTAGCTTTTCTAGTAACTTGCGGTGTAGCATCACAAAACAGTGTTTGCCGCTATACTTATGAGTAGCCTGAAGCTTCCCAACACTGGCCTCCATTGATTTGTGTTCAGGCGTTTGACATGCAGCGAGATCTGCAGATCACGCCCCGTCGTCTGGAATACACCCGTGAGAAAGAGGGCGAGCTCTTCAGCTCTCTCATGGCCATCGCCAACCGCAAACAAGAAGAGATGAAGGAGATGATCGTCGAGACGCTGAGCAGCATGAAGGAGCAACTGCTGGAGGATGCTGCTAACCTACAGTTCACAGGTCAGAGGTCAAAGTGTGTGGGAGATAACTTCATCAAGTGTCACATGATGCACATTCACTTGAACTTGAAGGCATAGTTCACTCCGAAAATCATTTACTCACCCTCATGATGTTTTTCTGTGCACTGAAGGACTGACGCTTTCTAAAAAGGTCTCTTCTAAAGTCAGTTATGTGGCTTTAATGTTGTTATGAATCTTTAGAATCGTTCACATGCAAACACTAGAAAACCCAGAAAGCCAAACTTCCCCTTTACTGTGATGTTTAACTGCTGTGGTCAAACGTGTCTGTGTTCTGTGTGACGGGAAATCCACTGATAGTTGTGTGTGTGTGTGTGTGTGTGTGTGAGAGAGAGAGAGAGAGAGAGAGAGAGAGAGAGGAAGTTCATTCATGTAAACTGGATGCACGTGTCCACAGTAACCCATTCTGTCCTGTTACTATAGCAACAGCTTCAGTTATTCAGAGATGATGCACATCTCGGACACACTTTTAATTATGTCATTAATAATTCATTGTTTAGTTCAGTTCTGTACACACCACACAGATTGAATGTAAATATGGTTGTATGTTTCAGGAGTGAGTTTGAAAGTAGAATGTGTAATCTCGTATGTCTGCACATGCTGCGTCTAGCTCATATTGTGTGCTTACACCAATGCTATAGATGTGCAAAACTACATTATAATGTGCAATATATATTAGGGATGCACCACTATGATTATATTTTTATTTAGGGTTAATTTGTGTGTATTTTGTATTTTATTTTTTTCTCCCCAATTTGGAATGCCCAATTCCCAATGCGCTCTAAGTCCTCGTGGTGGTGTAGTGACTCGCCTCAATCCGGGTGGAGGAGGACGAATCTCAGTTGCCTCCGTGGCTGAGACCGTCAATCTGCGCATCTTATCACGTGACTTGCGCGTGTGGAGGTTTCACGCTATTCTCCGCGGCATCCATGCACAACTCGCCACACACCCCACCGAGAGCGAGAACCACATTATAGCGACCACGAGGAGGTTACCCCATGTGACTCTACCCTCCCTAGCAACCGGGCCAATTTGGTTGCTTAGGAGACCTGACTGGAGTCACTCAGCACACCCTGGATTCAAACTCACGACTCCAGGTGTGATAGTCAGCGTCAATACTCGCTGAGGTACTCAGGCCTCCTATAGTGCACAATTTTAATCATTCCCGCAAGTTCCACGTTCATTAGCAAGCGACGTGATAAAACTCTCGCTCCTGTTAATAATTGACAAAGATGTTAACATTGGAAGTGCATCACGTTGGAGTGATCTTTAGTTTTGACGGCATTCATATCTTGATGATCCATCATCAGTCATAATGCAGCACATTTGCATGAAAGGCAGAAATAGCAGAAATTCTTTGTGCAGCTGCATGATGAAGAGAGTCACTTAAACACCTGTTACATCTCTCATCTCCATCTCCATCCAGAGTCGGAATTTAACGGGGGCTCTGTGCCCCCTAAATTGTGTGGGGGCATGTTTTGCCCCCATATTTTGAGAGTTGTTTTATTATGTTCCATAAATATACAGTGGATATAAAAGTCTACACTCTGTTAAAACAGCAGGATTTTATGATGTAAAAATGAAACAAAGATAAATCATATCAGACTTTTTGCACCTTTAATGTAAAAATGACAAACTATGCAATGCCACTGAAAACCAAAGTGACACATTTCAGAGAAATACAAAACAGAGAATAACTAGATAGGTAAAATTATTAGTGATTATTTCTTTATTGATTATCTGTCTGTCTGTCTCTTTCACTGTCTGTCTCACTATCACTCTGACTTTGTCTATCTATCTCTCTATCTGTCTATCTTTCTATTTGTCTATCTGATTATCTGTTTGTCTCTCTGTCTGTCTCTTTCACTGTCTGTCTCACTATCACTCTGACTATCTGTCTGTCTATCTATCTCTCCATCTGTCTTTCTGACTATCTGTCTATCTGATTATCTGTTTGTCTCTGTCTGTCTCTTTCACTGTCTGTCTCACTATCACTCTGACTATCTATCTGTCTATCTGATTATCTGTTTGTCTCTGTCTGTCTGTCTCTCTGTCTGTCTATCTGTCTCTCTGTCTTTGACTATTTGTCTATCTTTCTATTTGTCTATCTGATTATCTGTTTGTCTTTGTCTGTCTATCTATTTCTATTTGTCTGTTTGTCTGTCTGTCTGTTTCACTATCACTCTGACTTAGTGTCTGTCTATCTTTCTGTGTGACTATCTAACTGTCTGTCTGACTATCACTCTGTCTATATGACTGTCTGTCTGTCTTTCTATGTGTCTGTCTGACTATCTGTTTGTCTCTGTCTGACTGTGTCTGCCTGTCACTGTCTGTCTTTCTATCTGACTATGTCTGTCTGTCTGTCTATATGACTCTATCTGTCTATCTTTCTCTTTGTCTGTCTGTCTGTCTGTCTGTCTGTCTATAATAGTCGCTGTGCTCTCATTGAAAATGAATGTGTTGCTGTGTGTCGCTGGCGGTGTGAACGGGACTTATCTATCATCTCTAACACACTTCCTCTCTCTGTGTGTTTACAGATATCATCGTGTCATCCAACGGTGATCCGGTGACTTCTAAAGACATCAAGGCGTGTATTAATCAGATTCAAGATCTGATCGTGAACAGACTCAATCAGGCCGTGGCTAATAAACTCACCAGTTCAGTGAATATACTGCGAGAGAGTTTCGTGGGAACGCTAGAGAGATGTCTCGCCAGTCTGGAGAAATCCACCTCAGAGTCTTGTGTGCACAACGTCACGTCCAACCACCTCAAACAGGTACAGTAACACACACACACACAATAAACACACACAGGTCTCCAGTGATCTCATGATAAACACTATGTGTGTGTGTGTGTGTCAGATTCTGAACGCTGCGTATCACGTGGAGGTGACGTTTCAGTCGGGTTCTTCTGTCACGTGGATGTTCTGGGAACAGATCAAACAGGTACAATCGCACACCGATGACAACTGAACTGAAGCACATGTAAGTGTTCTGAAACTGATCTGTCTGTGTAGATAATTCACAGGATATCGTGGGTGAATCCTCCCTCGATCACTCCAGAGTGGAAGCGTAAAGTGGCTCAGGACGCGATCGAGAGTCTCAGCGCTGCTAAACTGGCCAAGAGCATCTGCTCACAGTTCAGAACACGCCTCAACAGCTCACATGAAGCGTTCGCCGCGTCTCTCAGACAGGTATCACAGAGCCGAAGTGTCCTGTAGTGACCACAAACATCCCGATTGAAAGCACAGATAAATCCAGTACTGATGGAGGTGTGTGTGTGTGTGTGTGTGTTCAGCTGGAGGAGGGTCACACGGGTCGTTTGGAGCGTACTGAAGATCTGTGGCTGCGGGTGAGGAAAGATCACGCCCCACGACTCGCTCGACTGTCGCTCGAGAGCCGATCGCTCCGAGATATCCTGCTGAACGGTAAGTCGGTCAACCGTTTGATCATTGCTTATGATGAGCACGTTTCCTTCAATCATCCAATCGTCCATTTAAATCATTATTATTATTAAGGCTGTCGGCTGAACTAAAATGAATTGGTTATTTTTTATTTTAATTGGTTTTGACGTTCATTTCAGTTATGTAAATGCTTTAGAGTCACACCCAAACATCTGTCATAACAAATCTGTCATTTCACAACCTGCCCGACGAGTCATTGTGATTTCAGTGTCAGTCTCAGTGTGCCTGATCTGATGGTGTTTTGTGATTGTGTTCAGGAAAGCCGAAGCTGGGTCATGAGTTGGGTCGAGGTCAGTATGGTGTGGTGTATCTGTGTGATAATTGGGGCGGTCATCACCCCTGTGCGCTCAAATCTGTGGTTCCTCCTGATGACAAACACTGGAACGACCTGGCGCTGGAGTTTCACTACACACGGTAACCACTGCTGGATGAAACATATATAGCACTGATATTCACACGCAAGCTCTGACACAAACCCTAGTGAACTGATCCTCATGAATCATGTGACTCATCTGAAATAATCTACATGAGCTGCAGATGCATTATCACATACATAAATAGACATTTCATATAAAAAATATTATATTATAGATTATTTTATATTATAAAACAATTAGATTTTTCACATTGTTTATGATAATTAAATTAAAATTAATTTAATTGAATATATAAATTACATTTTACTTTATTTGATATTTAATACTATTATTTTATAATACAACTATTTTTATTAGATTGTTAGATTTTTTATGCAGTACATTAATGAAAATTGAATTTATTTTCATTTAATTGAATAATAATTCACATTGAATTTTATTTATTTTATATTTCAGATTATTTTACGCATTATAATAATAAAATTTTATTTATTTTATATTTCAGATTATTTTACGCATTATAATAATAAAATTTTATTTATTTTATATGAATAGAATATTTATTTAATTTTATATATTAACTAAATTCATTTTAATTAGATTTTATTTTTGCAAAAATTATAAAATAATTATGTATTTATTTACATTATGGTAATGAGATTGTAGTGCATTACAGTAATGAAAATGGTATTTGATTTTAATTGAATTTGAATATTTAAATTGAGTTGTTTTTTCTTTCAGACTATAATTTTACAATATTATAAAACAATTATATATTTTTTCACATTATGTTTATGATAATGGCATTTTTATGCATTATAGGAATACAAAATATTTTTATTATAATTTAATATTTAATTATTGAATTTAACGGAATAGAATACTTTAATTTTATATTTTATACTATTATTTAATAATATAAAACAACAATTTTTTCACATTGTTTGAACTTATGCAGTAAATTAATGAAAATTGAATGTCATTTTAATTGAAATGAAGATTTCGTTATTGAATTTAATTGATAATTTAAATATAATTTTTCAATTTTATATTTCATATTATTTTATGTATTATAGTAATAACATTTGTATTTATTTTTTTATTTAATATTTAATTTCATATATTAATTGAATTCATTTTAATTTGATTTATACTTATTTATTTTTTCAAAATGATAAAACATTTATTTATATTTACATGTTTATGGTAATGAGATTGTAATGTATTGCAGTAATGAAAATGTAATTTTATTTGATTGAATTTGAATATTTAAACAGATTTTTTTCATTAAGATTATAATTTTACAATATTATAAAACAATTAAATATTCACATTTTGTTTATGATGAGATTTTGAGTTCTGAAAAGCATATATATATATTTATCATCACCTTGTGCTTGACTCTGTCCCCTGTCTTGGATGTATTTTCATTTCTTTGTTAATGACTGTTCTCTGTGTGTGTCAGGTCTCTGCCTAAACACGAGCGGTTAGTGAATCTCCACGGGTCAGTTATTGATCACTCTTATGCCGGCGGATCCAGTATCGCTGTTCTGTTGATCATGGAGCGGTTACATCGAGATCTTTACACCGGACTGAAGGTACGACAGGAACTCTCTGTCTCTGTTTCTGTCCAACTCTTTCTGATGATGATGATGATGATGTCTCCTGTAGGCCGGTCTGTGTCTGAAGGAGAGGTTACAGATCGCTCTGGACGTGGTGGAGGGAATCCGGTTCCTGCACAGTCAGGGTCTCCTGCACCGAGACATCAAACTCAAGAACGTTCTGGTGAGGAACACTCGTCCACGGTCTGTCTCTCTTGAAAGAAAACGTCCTTTAACACTGTGTTGGTGTTCTCTTGTGTAGCTGGACAAACAGAACCGGGCCAAAATCACCGATCTGGGCTTCTGTAAACCCGAGGCCATGATGTCAGGCAGTATAGTGGGCACTCCCATTCACATGGCACCAGAACTGTTTACAGGTCAGAACCAGAACCCATCAAACAGCACAAGAGTGTATGTGTGTCCACAATAACACTGTGTGTGTGTGTGTCTTCAGGAAAGTATGATAACTCGGTGGACGTGTACGCATTCGGGATTCTCTTCTGGTATCTCTGCACCGGATCTGTCAAACTTCCGGAAGCGTTTGAGAAATGTTCCAGTAAAGACCAGCTGTGGACCAACGTCAAGAAAGGTACAAACATCACTGCTGCTTCATCTGTTTTATCAGCTGTTGTTCTGCAATAAACACGAGCATGCGTACATTGCCGATGCGTTTGCTGTGTGTTTCAGGCTCACGGCCAGAGCGTTTGCCAACGTTTGACGAGGAATGCTGGCAGCTCATGGAAGCGTGCTGGAACGGCGACCCATCCCAGCGACCCCTGCTCGGAATCGTACAGCCCAGTCTGCAACGCATCATGGACCGTCTGTGTGACAACGCTGATCAAAAGAGCGCAAACCTTGACGACTCAAACTAACGAACACTTTCCTGTATATTCCACAAATGAAAAAAGCGCCTGTTATGCATGTACAAAAAAATGGACAGATGAACAAACACGATAGAAGATGATGCGTGTCATATTTACTAGAAGCGAACGAGTTCTGCTGCTTCCTCATAGGAGTTCCTCTAGACGCCATATATTTTACAAGTCGTCGAGTTTTGTGTGTTACAGATGAATTGAAACGTTCATTTTAGATGGTGTTTAAACTGGTTTACAGTTATCATGTGATGACATTTTTTTTTTTTTTAATAAAATCATTTGGACCGCTGAACTGAATTTATTTTGTGTGCAAGAAACGTATTTATTAATATTTGGTTTATCATTATAGGAGGAGAATTCTGGCGGATCTTTTGTCATCGAGCAAGTTTTTCTTCCCTAAATGGAGAACATATAAGTCTTGGAATTAAATTTAATAGACCACACGTGCACATACTCTTGTCAGGAATGGCGCGAATTTCTGAGGCGAGACACTTTATGACAAATTATTAATCACTTAGAAGAAAATATGGTTAGAACACTTTGAATTGACAAGTGCTGTGTGAATTTTAGATTCTGAATGGCTGTAAATTAGCCGAATAAACAACATAAGACAACACTTGAGTTGAACACTTTTCTTGTGTGAATCTGAGGAAGCCTCAACCCTTTATTAAATGATGAACTTGAATTTTATATAAGATACGCGGATTGACCGTCTCAGAAGCGGAGGCAACTGAGACTTGTCCTCCAACACCCGGATTGAGGTGAGCAACCGCACCACCACGAGGACCTACTAAGTAGTGGGAATTGGGCATTCTAAAAAGGGGTTAAAAATGTATATATATTTATATATTCAATTGGTTTGAAATTGTTCTTTGAGAATATTAAATATTTGTATTTGATCTTATCCAGTAATCAGGTAGGACATGAAAAGTCATGGACATTTATTTGTAAAAATATAAAATAAAAAAGTGCGGGAACCCTGAACAGTGCGGGGACCCTGATAAGTGCTGGAACCCTGATAAGTGCTGGAACCCTGATAAGTGCTGGAACCCTGATAAGTGCGGGGACCCTGAAAAGTGCGGGGACCCTGATAAGTGCTGGAACCCTGATAAGTGCGGGGACCCTGAGAAGTGCGGGGACCCTGAAAAGTGCGGGGACCCTGAGAAGTGCTGGAACCCTGAGAAGTGCGGGAACCCTGAGAAGTGCGGGGACCCTGATAAGTGCGGGGACCCTGATAAGTGCGGGGACCCTGATAAGTGCTGGAACCCTGAGAAGTGCTGGAACCCTGAGAAGTGCGGGGACCACGTGTAATATTGTCAGGTGTGTTATATGGAGACTCCATCAGAACAGCAGGATTTTGCTAGTAAGAGAAACTGAATGTTTAACTAGTTTATGCACTCTCAATAGTCATTAATAATGCTGGTTGTGATTCATGTGTGTTTTTGTTGGAACGCAGAACAGCTCAGAAGTCAGGCCTAAAGAAGGGTCACGTGAAGTTTGTAGGAGTTGATGATGAAGATGCAAAGGTACACGGCTTCAGTTAAAATATAAAGTTTTATGTAAATACGAGCTCTGTTTAGGAAGCATCCAAACGCCAGACTGTCACGATTATTATCATTCTTCTGTCTGTGATGAAATAACTGTGTGTGAATATTGATTATTGATCAGTTTGTCTGGTGATCAGGTTCTACTGGTCAGTCAGATGATCAGTAAATGGAAGTTTGCTCACGGCAGAGAACATTATGCTCGATTTCCAGCAGAAATACTGCAGGTTTATTCTCCGTGAATCCTACAGGAAGTGGAGAACTGTGAAGAGCCGTGTTTTTCCTCTCTTACATACCAAAATAAATCTGTTAATCTGTAAATAACTCTCGGATTTTTGCCATCGTGACATCATTCTTACGACAAACACACCCCACTTTCCCCAAATCTGTAATGGGGGAAAATATTACTTAAGGTAACTGTTATAAAGGAATATTCTGAGAAAACAGCAGCTAAAGGTGTGAGACAGCAGCAGAAGACGGGCGTCGTGGACACTGAGACTGCTGCTGCAGGATAACCTCCTGTCCTGGTGATGTGACAAACATTCATATCTGACGGCTAGAAATAAATCCCCCCTACAACTGATGGCAAAAATGAAAGAACTGAATGAGAACTGAAATATTAAAAACAGAAGTTGTAGCTTTACTTCAGAGTGTTTCCTCACAGTCCATGTGCCAATGACCTGTTAAAGGTTTCATGTGTATGAGAGATTCAAACAGAGAAAAACCCCTTACAGCAATATGAATAAACACAGTAAATCTGTTTGTTCCGCAGGGATTTTGTTATCAAAACCTGACAATATCTTTCTGAGCTTTGACAAAGATTAAAGAAACACATTGTGCGTTAAAATGTACACAAAGTCAATATCAAGTAGAGGTGTCGTTTGAGTATTTACACAGCAGAAAATGTCGTTTTACAGTCAAAAGTGTTTGCAATAATGTCGATAAAATGCTCCCTGTCAGGGGATTGAGCTACCAGTACACGTGTGTTTTGTGTGTTTGTTGGCGTGTTAGAGAGATCTGTACAACACTGCAATGAAAACCTCTGAAGATTTCAATGTACATTTGAAACCATTTGATTGATTATCCTGTCAAAACATATCCGGGTCTTATTTTTACCACAAACGCATAAAGACAATAATACATTCTATTTTGCATAAAGAAAATGAATTGTGACATTATTTTCACAACACAAGCAATCACCGTTATCATAATGCAAAAAATCTCATTCTAGTAGCATAATCTTAACTGTTGAAGTATTTATACATCAATGTAGTATTTGTTGTACTGCATTTATTTTTGCTGATTTTAATAAAAATTACAGTATTACATTTTAAAACCATTTTCTTTATGCAAAATATATATTTTTTTATTTTTTATCATTTTGGGATGAAACGTGACAGATATTTTCAAGAGATTCACCTGTATTTACAAACCAACATTATTTCTACTCTATAAAATACAGTGTTTAAAACATGAGTGTGTTTTTAAGTTTGTATAAAAGTGTTCTCAAAATTTACAAAAACAGCATATCAAAAGTTTTTAATTCTCCTCCAATGGTACGAAATAAAGGCCCTGCTGGTGAAGGCATCACGACACGTCCGTTTGAGTCGCATCAGAGGTTAAAGGCGTGAATGAAGAGTCTCTCCATATCCTTCCTTTTATTCGTTAATCCAGCAAATCCAGTGGTGCCACAGGGAATATTTCTCTTAATTTCGATTTTTCCTTCATATATCAAACGTCAAACTGAATTTATACAGCAGCATTTCAGTCCAGTAGTATTTTAGCTTCATGTTGGAAATTTCCTGATAATCTCATATAAAACATTTACAAAAAAAAACATCCGTTTGTTTGTCTTGGTTTTGTTGCAGCGAGGGGGAGGGCGCCCTCTTCTGGACAAATAAAAACCTAAAAAAGTGCTTCGCTTCAAGTATGTAAACAAAAATCAAAACGGTTTTAAAAATGGCTGATTCTCTTCAGCGTTTGGCACGAGAATACAGCGCACATCGGCAATCGTGTGAAATGTAGGAAGGACGGAAACGGGTCGATTGTTTTTCGCCTCTGACATCCTCTTCCTCCTCTCATCACCATGGCAACCTGCGTGCAGCATCAGCACCTGCAAAGACACAAAAACCTCTGTCATATACGAGAATATATGAACATTTTACTTACGTAATGTGATGTTTTTCTAAGAGAAACAGGAAATTCCAAGAGAAGAAAATGTGCGGCAGGACTAAACTCTATGGACTTACCAGCAGGTCCACAGTGGGGCGCTATATCACAAAAAAAAGTCTACAATTAAAACGTTAAAGTCCACGTATAAATAGGTCAGGCATATGAGGTATCGTTTGAAAGTTAAGAATCTGAACTTTTCAGAGCATACCATCACTTCTGCATGTTACACAAAATAACAACATAAGGCCTGAAACCTTTGCGTTGCAAATTAGCACCCCCTAGAGGTAATGTGGAAAAAATATTAATATGAATACAAATGTCTTTCACATGGCACTTAAGTCATATGTCAAATGAAAGCTCTCATTCTCAGGAATGTGACTGTATAGTTTATTTTGTTGCACTAACACCACAGTTTAAAAGATTTTCAAAAGAATCACAAAGTGAAATATGATTTCTGTAAGTCATCAAATACAAACGTCTCCTTTATGCTCCAATAACTGCTGCTGTAAGCCCCAAATAGCTAAAAACTGTATATTTGCTTTTACCTTAGGTAGTTGTCTAAAAAAATTTGCAATTTTTTATTTGTCTGAGAGCTTGCTTGACTGAATAATCCAATATTATATCTTAGATGTCCAGAACAATTGATCGACTATTGATGATCAAATGTTATATAAAATCACAACGGGGAGGATCTCAGCTTTCTAATGACACCTAGATTGAGCTTCTAGTCCACTCAGAGGCTGAGATATTCAATGAAATAATGAGGGTGGTGCTTGAACTGAACATTAGACTGAATGTCTATGGACGAGCACATCTGTGAGGACTAAAATGTGTTAGAGCGCCACCTACATTTCAGATCTGTATATTGTGATGGAGAAAAATTATTTTTTCTAGTGCTTTCTGCCATCTAGTGGAATGAAATACTGGAAATACCAGAACCAGAATTACATGTTTACAAATTTGAGATAAAAATAAAAACAAATAATAAGATTATAAACACATTCAATATTATTTATGAATAACTGGAGTCTTCTTTTTATTTGGGAGGTTTTCTGAAAAAATGAGACCATTTTTTTTGCAATTAGTCCACAGTGTGTGAATGGTGAGTGAGAAGGCGGCAGCGCAAAAATGCTTGAGTTAATTTATATTTTGATGAAACATTGCAAAGACAAACTTGTAAATTTTTACACAATAGTATGTACTTTCACATTACCAGTAAAGTACATATAAGTATGAGAATTAAGGCAAAAATGGTACCACTCGAAGCAGATCAGAACGAAAGGCAACAAAGATCCTCAAACATAATTAATCATGTGCTGCTGATTATTCTGTAAGTGTTTATTGGTATGAATGTACAGTTTACATAAATCACTCACTCAGATTCTGATGAGTCGTTGTCGAGTGTTTTTGTCGCTACACTCACTGACACTCCGTTCAGATGATCCTGTCTAGCCCTGCCCCCACGGCCTTCACTGGGGGCATGGCCTCGGGAGGAGGCGGAGTCTGGTGGGCTGACTGACAGCTGGTTGTGAATGCGGTTGATGGCGTTTCTCTCAGCGATGGGCGACAGCTGCTTCTTCTTCAGAATTCCTGCAGGTCACAATCAACAACTTCATTAATCAAGATTTTTCATTAATTTTAGCCTAAAGTAAGGGTTTTCAACATTTCAAATGTCTTTAAAAAAAAAATCCAAGGAAAACATAAATATATATATATATATATATATATATATAGATATATATATATATATATTTTTTTCAAATGTAAATATATATATATATATATATATATATATATATATATATTCTTCAAATGTAAATATATATATATTCTTCAAATGTAAATATATATATATTCTTCAAATGTAAATATATATATATATATATATTCTTCAAATGTAAATATATATATATATATATATATATATATATATATTCTTCAAATGTAAATATATATTCTTCAAATGTAAATATATATATATATATATATATATATATTCTTCAAATGTAAATATATATACATATATATATATATATATATTCTTCAAATGTAAATATATATATATATATATATATATATTCTTCAAATGTAAATATATATATATATATATATATATATATATTCTTCAAATGTAAATATATATATATATTCTTCAAATGTAAATATATATATATATATATATATATATTCTTCAAATGTAAATATATATATATATATATATTCTTCAAATGTAAATATATATATATATATCTATCATATATGTATATATATATATATTCTTCAAATGTAAATATATGTATATATATATATTCTTCAAATGTAAATATATATATATATATTCATTCTTCAAATGTAAATATATATATATATATATATATATATATATATTCTTCAAATGTAAATATATATATATTCTTCAAATGTAAATATATATATATATTCTTCAAATGTAAATATATATATATATATATTCTTCAAATGTAAATATATATATATATATATATATATATATATATATTCTTCAAATGTAAATATATATATATATATATATATATATATCTTCAAATGTAAATATATATATATTATATATATATATATATATATATATATATATATATATATATATATATATATATATATACAAATGTAAATATATATTTAAATTTTTTTTTTATAAATGTGGTTAATTTTTTTAATAGCTTTTTTTTCTCCATATGTTCAAAATAAAAATATATAGCTATTTATTATATATTTATAAATATCACAGGAGTTTCCATTTTGTTTGAAGTATTCCTGATGAGAACTCAATAGTGTTACTGAGATAATCAAGCATTGTTATATCAGAAGGTGTTTGGTTTGTTCTGACCTCGGTGTGGGTGTGTGCTGATGTTTGGTAAACTGGGCGGCAGCAGCAGCAGCAGGTTTTCTGTCCCATGAGTCTCTGTTCTGTCCTCTGATCGCAGACACTCGTCACCTGCTCCTGTCTCACTCTCCTGTAATCCATCTGACAGACAGACATTACAGACATCAGACAGACACACTAGCACAATGCATTTCTCTTTCCTTCAGCGATGTCCAGTAGTATTAATGTTAACAAGAATTAAAGGCTGAAACATTCTCTGAGCAAGTGTGTGAACGTTGCCGCTTCTAGCTACATGTAGTACATTTTGTGTTTTCAACGTTACCACAAGGGGCGCTATAGCGAGATTGATCAAGTCAGTATATTTATAGCAACTTACCTGAATAACAACACACATAGTTTAATGGCACAAACTTTCGAAGGAAACTCTATCACCCCCTTGAGTACGTTTGTTCCCGCTGCAGTAACGCAAGAACACACAGTCTGCGTTCACATACTTGCGTAAAGTATGTTTCAGCCTTAAATCTAAACCATTGTTAAACTGAAATAATAACCGGAAAAGCTGAAGCTAAACAAATACTTTTTCATGGCTCCAAAAGTAACTAAATGTTTTTATTCAGTTTTTAAAAGTTGAAACATTAATTATTCTAATCAATCTTTAGAAATCACACAAAGTAAAACCATTTCAACATCAAATTAGGTAAATGTATTAATTGTGTTAAATTACCAGTTAACATGTTAGCATAACTGAAACTACGAAATACAGAGAAAGTAAAGTGATCATTGAGTAAAAACTATGAAAAGAAAACTCAATTAAATGGACAAACTAAAAATAAATGAGAAATAATAACGAATTCAAAAATGTAAAACTCTGTCATACCGCGAGGTTTCTTGTTGCCGTTGGTGGCGAGATTTTCCCAGCATTCCTCCTGCGGGATGTCGGCCTCGTCTTCCTCGCTGTCGGACGAGTGTGTGGATGCGTACGAGCCGCTCTGATCGTCTTCCAGCTCAGAAAGATCGCTGTCAGAGTCCGAGTCATGATCTAAACATAAACGCACACAGACGTTAAACAGAGCTCACTAACATGAAGTGTGTGTGTGTGTGTGTGTGTGTGTGTGTTACTATAGTTACCGTCGATCTGCTCTTTGTCCAGTGTGTTGTGTTCAGTTAAACTCAAGTGACTGCCGTTCACATCGTCTCCACTAAACACAAACATAAAACTGTTACATTCATTTCATTCAAAGTGTGCATTTATCAGTACGCGTGTTTCCTGAGAATCCAATCACAGACCTTTTCAACATACAATGATTTGGGACACGTTCATCCTAATCTGGCACACTATATAGTATGGATAGTATGCAGTGTGTGTGTGTTTATATACCGCAGACTGAAGGGCATGTAGTTCTGGTGACTCTTGCTGCTTTGAGTTCCGTTCAGTGAAACACTCGATTCAGCAAATGGCAGATGATACAAACGACCGTCCACATAGTTACTGTTACAGATAAACGCCTGATTGAGAGAAACAATGTTATTCAGTGTTAAATCTTATTATCATTAACAAAAACAACAAGAATGAAAACTACCAATAAATACAATCAATTCTTTTATCTTTTTTACAGAGAAAATAACTTTAGTTTTCATATTTTCCAATCAGAAGCCTGACTTGTATAGAGCACAACAGTGCTCAATATTCAGATATATACAAATATATCATTCGTTTGGAAGTGTAGGGAGAGTGACTCGTTCGGTCACTGCAGAGCTCTTTTGGTGCACTTTGTCTATCACGATTCACTGATTGGTGGATCTTTCTTGAGGATCATGGGTACCACCCTTGGAGTCGTGAGTTTGAATCCAGGGTGTGCTGAGTGACTCCAGCCAGGTCTCCTAAGCAACCAAATTGGCCCGGTTGCTAGGGAGGGTAGAGTCACATGTGGTAACCTCCTCGTGGTCGTGATTAGTGGTTCACGCTCTCAATGGGGTGTGTGGTAAGTTGTGCGTGGATCGTGGAGAGCAGCATGAGCCTCCACGTGCTGTGAGTCTCCGCGGTGTCATGCACAACGAGTCACGTGATAAGATGCACGGATTGACGGTCTCAGACGCGGAGGCAACTGAGACTTGTCCTCCACCACCCGGATTGAGGTGAGTAACCGCACCACCACGAGGACCTACTAAGTAGTGGGAATTGGGCATTCCAAACTGGGGAGAAACGGGGATAAAAATAAAAAAATAATGTATTTATTTTACTTCCAGACCAATTGTTTGAATTGTTTAGGGGCGATTAAATCTAAAATCAGTGAAATACCACAACTACAGACTGACGTGCAACAAATGAAAACTCAAATATATTAAATTCAAATAATGACGCAAGTCTCCGCAAATGGTTGTATAAATGACAACGAAGAAATGAGAAAAATCTCAGTTGTTAGTACGTTTCTCAAACGAAACTCTAATTACCTTTCAAAGATTTGATGCCATGAACGTCACAAACTTTGTACTTTTGTTACTTTGAATCGTAAAAGTCCAGAGTGAACATATATACAAATTATTGTTTAGTATTGTAGCAAAGTCACATAAATGGCATATTTCCACAAGTACAGCAGTGTACGGTGTTGCTTTTATTTCGCAACTAAAAGTTTGAACTTTGAAGATCATTTGTTATTATTATTGTATAAGTATAAAGTGTCGTCACTGAAACAATTTTTCATGCTCTGCAAAAAGGGAAGAAAACTAATGCTAATTAAAATAACAAAATAATAATAAATACTAGGGCTGTCAATCAATTAAACATTTTAATCAAATTAATTAAATGATTTGTTAATGAATTGCATATATAAATATTTGCTGCTAAAGGCCTTCAAATAAAGATAATTCAATATGTAATAATTAAATTAATTATAAATATTATCTAATATATATAATAAATAGACTACAATAATTTAAATAAATCAAAGATATTACATTATTGTGGTAGATGAGTAAAGTATTGATTAGACAATAAAAAAGTGGCAACAGAAGTCAATGTATTGTTTGATTTATTTCCACATCATTGAACATGAGGCTATCACTGGCCTACATGATGAAGTGTGTTCATTTTTAAACACGTTATTTTCACACTAAAATAACTTACTAAATCGACAGTTTAATAAATACAAAACTAATAGTAATTTTGATAAGATTAATAATAATAATCTAACAGAAACTAGTGTGTGAGAGAGACTCACGGATGGTTTGTTTTTGATCATGTGATCGGGCTGTTTCTTGCTGCAGCAGTATCTCATGGCGTTTCGAGCTTCTTTATTAAACACCACGCGGAAGAAGAAGATGAAGGGACCCTGAAAAACAAACACACACGTTAACGCGTCAGAACCGCTCAAATGCTCCGCCACCTGTCTGATGACATTATCACTGCCGCCACCAGTACCTGAATGCAGCTGAATCCAGCAAACAGATAATGAAAGAGAATGATGTCACTGTTGACTGACAGCAGCGCGAGGAGACACGTGACCGTCACCAGGAACAACACGACACACGCTGTCCGCAGACCCGCCCTGCACACACACACACACACACACACACACACACGCGCTGTACCACTTATTTTTATGCCCATTTTCTTTTTAAATGTATCTATCTGCTAAACGTTTATTAAATCAACTTTTAAGAGAACACTAGCATATAGATGACATCAAAGCTAACAGGCACAAACTCATTTAGATTTTTCAGGTGAATGTGACTCACTCTGGCGGCTCTCTCTTCTCGCAGCTCTTCTGTCTGAGTGAACATGACGCTCTCGATGCCATGATGTACAGAAACACGTTCATCTGGAACAACACACACACATGGTTACATTCATACTGAACACACTCTCTAATCTGAGATAAAACTTTCATTTAACAAAATAACACAATTACAGTCATTGGCTGTGTCCTGATTTACATACTATGCATTCTACATTGTATGTGAACATTTGGATTAATGCTCCCCAAATTATACTGAGCATGCTTTTTTGGGGGTTACTAATACCCTCAAACCCCTTATGCTTCAGAAGAGGAGTAAATGTTTTTTATCACCAGTGAAGTAAACACTTTTTTAACATATAGTTTACATTAAAATACTATAAATACTTTACGTGCTAGTAGAAGTATGCTAACTGGAATGCAGCCGTACACTCATAGATGGCAAATACTCACTGATACGACAAATGCGATTGGTCCAGCGAAACTCCATATGAGAGTATCGTACAAAGAGAGCCAGCAGAAATCAGGATTACCATAACCCTCCGGATCCAGTCCAACCGCAAGACCTGTTACACACACACAATCAACACTTTCAATTAGACATAACATTTTCTACTGATATTTACACTTACTATACAGATATTCATTCTCACTATTTCGATATTCACACCCAAAATAACAATATTCATTCTCACTATACCAATATTCACACACACATACAGATATTCACACTTACTATAATGATATTCACACCCACTATACCGATATTCACACTTAATAAACTGATATTAATTCTCACTATACCGATTTTCACACCCACTATACCGATATTCATACAGATATTAACACCAACTATCCCAATATTCACACCCACTATACCGATATTTACACCCACTATACTGATATTAATTCTCACTATACAGATATTCACATTCGTTATACTGATATTCACACCCACTATACTTATATTCATTCTCACTATCTCAATATTCACACTCACTATACCGATATTTACAACCACTATACTGATGATAATTCTCACTATACAGATATTCACATTCGTTATACTGATATTCATTCTCACTATACAGATATTCACATTCGTTATACTGATATTCACACCCACTATACTTATATTCATTCTTACTATCTCAATATTCACACCCGCTATACCGATATTTACAACCACTATACTGATGATAATTCTCACTATACAGATATTCACATTCGTTATACTGATATTCACACCCACTATACTTATATTCATTCTTACTATCTCAAAATTCACACCCGCTATACCGATATTTACAACCACTATACTGATGATAATTCTCACTATACAGATATTCACATTCGTTATACTGATATTCACACCCACTATAACGATATTCACACCCACTATACTGATATTCATTCTCACTATCCCAATATTCACACTCACTATACCGATATTCACACCCACTATACCGATATTCACACACACTAACCGATATTCACACACACACTAACCGATTTTCACACACACTATACCGATATTTACACCCACTATACTGATATTGATTCTCACTATACCGATATTCACACTCGCTATACCGATATTCACACTCACTATAACGATATTCACACCCACTATACTGATATTAATTCTCACTATAACGATATTCACACCCACTATACTGATATTAATTCGCACTATAACGATATTCACACCCACTATACTGATATTAATTCTCACTATAACGATATTCACACACACTAACCGATATTCACACACACACTAACCGATTTTCACACACACTATACCGATATTTACACCCACTATACTGATATTAATTCTCACTATACCGATATTCACACTCGCTATACCGATATTCACACTCACTATAACGATATTCACACCCACTATACTGATATTAATTCTCACTATAACGATATTCACACCCACTATACTGATATTCATTCTCACTATCCCAATATTCACACCCACTATACTGATATTTACACCCACTATACTGATATTAATTCTCACTATACAGATATTCACATTCGTTATACTGATATTCACACCCACTATACTTATATTCATTCTCACTATCTCAATATTCACACCCACTATACTTATATTCATTCTCACTATCTCAATATTCACACCCGCTATACCGATATTTACAACCACTATACTGATGATAATTCTCACTATACAGATATTCACATTCGTTATACTGATATTCACACCCACTATACCGATATTCACACACACTAACCGATATTCACACACACTAACCGATATTCACACACACTATACCGATATTTACACCCACTATATGGATATTCATTCTCACTATCCCAATATTCACACCCACTTTACTGATATTTACACCCACTATACTGATATTAATTCTCACTATACCGATATTCACACTCGCTATACCGATATTCACACTCACTATAACGATATTCACACCCACTATACTGATATTAATTCTCACTATAACGATATTCACACCCACTATACTAATATTAATTCTCACTATAACGATATTCACACCCACTATACTAATATTAATTCTCACTATAACGATATTCACACCCACTATACTGATATTAATTCTCACTATAACGATATTCACACCCACTATACTAATATTAATTCTCACTATAACGATATTCACACCCACTATACTGATATTCGCACTTGCTATACCGATATTCGCACTCGCTATACCAATATTCACATCCACTAAACGATATTCACACCGACTATACCGATATTCACACTCACTATACCGATACTCATTCTCACTATACTGATCTTCACACTTTGTTAATATTTACACTCACTATACTGACATTAACACTTTCTTTATCGATATTCACACTCACTGTACTGATATTCACACTAACTATACCAAAATTCATATATATACACAGATATTTTCATTGGTCGTAAAAAATAGTTATTATAAATTATTATTATTAATGAATTTCAACTTCAATTATTCCCTCCAGCACAGTTTTTTTTCCTGGATTTGAAATTGCGACTCCAGGGGTGATAGTCAGCGTCAATACTCGCTGAGCTACCCAGCCCCCCCCCAGCACTGTTTGACTTTTGTGACATCATGTTGTATGTTTGTACCTGTGATGAACGCGGGGACGCCCCAGCCAATCAGATAATAGAATCTCATGGGGCCGTAGTTGATGTCTCTGAGTTCACTCAACATACGATAGACGTGCAGACCTTCCAGAAACAACCATGAGAACACACACAGCCAGAAGAAATGCAGCAGGATAGCCATCCCTGTACACAAGAACTACACACACACACACACACACACAAACAAACACACACAGAAATCAGAGGAAAATACCAACACACTCGTCTCATTCATGGATTTCATTTAATATTTTGTTTCAGAACTAGTTTATTTTTTTTTGGGAAGGCTTGTAAAACTAGTCTAATGCCGTTCTGTAGAAAAATGTAATGGCCAAATAAAAGCACATTCAAATATTCCCAGTTTTGATTAGTTTTATATCACCAGTAGGGCTGGGTAAAAATATTGATCTTGCTATTAAATGTGATCTTACTTTGGGCGATCCCGATATTGTTTCTTAACATCCCTTTTATTTTTTAGTAAAGATGCACTGATGTATCGGCCACTGATATTTATCAGCCATGTGTGACAGTGTGTGTTTGTGTGTGTGTTACCGGGTTGTCGGCCTGATTGATGCCGAGGATGAAGAGGATCTGTGCGATGAAGAGCGCGGCCGAGCTGTTGTTGATGATGCTGGTCTTGTTGCTGTTCATGTAGCGCAGACACGTGAGGAAGATGATAGTGATGAAGAGGAAGCCTAGAGTCACGCCCACTGAACTCCACGTCACCAGTTTCACTGGCAGAATCTCTCCGTTCTGAACACACGCAACATTATATCACATGAGTCACCATTAACAGACTTACATCATTCTCTCGGGAAACACGTGTCACCTCTCTGTGCGAGACGTCCATGAGTACGGCGAAGCTGGTCATGTGATAACACTGACAGCTGATGTGCGTTCTGTTCCTGAAGACCACCTCACAACCTTTAGAAGACCAGCCGCCCGGACCGCCAGCACTGCACACACATATTAAACATGTGTCACTCATGCCATCAGTTTAAATCAGTACACGTGTGTGTTTGTAGTGTGTACTCACACTATAGAATGGTTCCAGAACACACAGATGGGTTTAGAACGCTCCTCAGTGGTGACGAGGCGGAACTGCACTGTGATTGGTTTATCCAGCGTGTGCTGCAGTAACTCCTCATTATCATGAACTGTTATACTGACCACTGGTGTGTTAATGACTGGACGCTTCGGCACTCTGAACACATACACAAATGCTGTTAAAACAACATATGACAAGCTTATTGTCCCCAAAGATATTAAGGAGAAAGAAAGGGAGGTTTTTAAACCGATGACATGAATAATGGGTACAAATATACACATCATATTTTAAGGTAAATCTATGGTAGGAAATATATTTCATGTCTCATATCTATTTCTGTTCTACATCCAAAAAAAAGCTTGAAGATAGTTCACTTGAATATTTGTAGTTTAAGGAACAAAGTGCATGAAATTACTGATTTATTGTTTTCAAGCACAAATAACATCTAAGCGATATCTGAAACCCATTTGGATGAGACGTTTGATGATGAAGCTGTGTGCATACAAGAATATAATCTATACAGAAAGGACAGAACTAAGGATGGGGTAGCTTTTTATGTTCAAAATCATTCCAGTGAATGTTAGGGAGGATATTATTTATAATGAAATTAAGGTATTATGGCTTAAGTTAACGCACATGAAATCTATTTTAGTGGGCTGCTGTTATTGGTCACCAAGCTCAAATTGTAAATATTAGAAGATGCTGGATAAGGTATGTGAACTGAATATGGAAGTTATTTTTACAGGAGATTTAAATATTGATTGGCTACTACATAATTGTCCCATAAAACATCAATTGGTTACCATAACTGATGCGTGTTGTTTGAAACAAATAGTGGGACAACCAACTAGAATAAGCACCAACAACAAGGGAAACAACACATCATCTTGTATCGATCATATTTCCTGGAGTGAAGATGATCTTTATACCAAGGCTGTATCAGTCCCAATAGGTAAAATACCCAAAGCCAAGTGAAGAGTTGTGTATAAATGTCATACAGGAGGTTTTCTGAAGGATGTTGGTGATATAGGTTGGTCAAATATTTACAATGAGAAAGAATCAGATGGCACACTGGAATTATTTCTTAAAAAGTTTCAACCAGTTACTGACAAACACGGTTAGGAAACTAACGGTGAGGAATTGTAGAGTGCCATGGGTTGACAAAGAATTAAAGGGCTACATGTCTCAGAGAAACGAGGCTAAGGGAATAGCACAAAAAACTGGTAGTATAATAAACAATAAACAATATTATGCAGAAAAACAATTGATGGGAAAAAGCTACATGCACAGCTCTAGTGCAAATGACAGATGACTGGTATAGGGATCCGGATAATAAAATGATATGTGGAGTAGTTCTATTCGATTTTACGGCAGCATTTGATCTTCTTGATCACAGGTTTCGTCTTGAAAAGCTTGAGTGTTATGGAGTTAGACCTTCAGCAGTTGCCTGGATGGAAAGCTATCTGATAAATAGATCCCACAGAGTATTCCTTAATGGAAGCTCCTCAGATAGAATGTGTGTGGAATGTGGAGTTCCTCAAGAGAGCTGCCTAGGACCACTTACAGGTGCATCTCAATAAATTAGAATGTCGTGGAAAAGTTCATTTATTTCAGTAATTCAACTCAAATTGTGAAACTCGTGTATTAAATAAATTCAATGCACACAGACTGAAGTAGTTTAAGTCTTTGGTTCTTTTAATTGTGATGATTTTGGCTCACATTTAACAAAAACCCACCAATTCACTATCTCAAAAAATTAGAATATGGTGACATGCCAATCAGCTAATCAACTCAAAACACCTGCAAAGGTTTCCTGAGCCTTCAAAATGGTCTCTCAGTTTGATTCACTAGGCTACACAATCATGGGGAAGACTGCTGATCTGACAGTTGTCCAGAAGACAATCACTGACACCCTTCACAAGGAGGGTAAGCCATAAACATTCATTGCCAAAGAAGCTGGCTGTTCACAGAGTGCTGTATCCAAGCATGTTAACAGAAAGTTGAGTGGAAGGAAAAAGTGTGGAAGAAAAAGATGCATCAACCAACCGAGAGAACCGCAGCCTTATGAGGATTGTCAAGCAAAATCGATTCAAGAATTTGGGTGAACTTCACAAGGAATGGACTGAGGCTGGGGTCAAGGCATCAAGAGCCACCACACACAGACGTGTCAAGGAATTTGGCTACAGTTGTCGTATTCCTCTTGTTAAGCCACTCCTGAACCACAGACAACGTCAGAGGTGTCTTACCTGGGCTAAGGAGAAGAAGAACTGGACTGCTGCCCAGTGGTCCAAAGTCCTCTTTTCAGATGAGAGCAAGTTTTGTATTTCATTTGGAAACCAAGGTCCTAGAGTCTGGAGGAAGGGTGGAGAAGCTCATAGCCCAAGTTGCTTGAAGTCCAGTGTTAAGTTTCCACAGTCTGTGATGATTTGGGGTGCAATGTCATCTGCTGGTGTTGGTCCATTGTGTTTTTTGAAAACCAAAGTCACTGCACCCGTTTACCAAGAAATTTTGGAGCACTTCATGCTTCCTTCTGCTGACCAGCTTTTTAAAGATGCTGATTTCATTTTCCAGCAGGATTTGGCACCTGCCCACACTGCCAAAAGCACCAAAAGTTGGTTAAATGACCATGGTGTTGGTGTGCTTGACTGGCCAGCAAACTCACCAGACCTGAACCCCATAGAGAATCTATGGGGTATTGTCAAGAGGAAAATGAGAAACAAGAGACCAAAAAATGCAGATGAGCTGAAGGCCACTGTCAAAGAAACCTGGGCTTCCATACCACCTCAGCAGTGCCACAAACTGATCACCTCCATGCCACGCCGAATTGAGGCAGTAATTAAAGCAAAAGGAGCCCCTACCAAGTATTGAGTACATATACAGTAAATGAACATACTTTCCAGAAGGCCAACAATTCACTAAAAATGTTTTTTTATTGGTCTTATGATGTATTCTAATTTTTTGAGATAGTGAATTGGTGGGTTTTTGTTAAATGTGAGCCAAAATCATCACAATTAAAAGAACCAAAGACTTAAACTACTTCAGTCTGTGTGCATTGAATTTATTTAATACACGAGTTTCACAATTTGAGTTGAATTACTGAAATAAATGAACTTTTTCACAACATTCTAATTTATTGAGATGCACCTGTATGCTTTCTATTTTTACAAATGATTTACCTTTTGTTCTAAAAAAATGCTAAATTAACGATGTGCGCAGATGACATTACAGTATATGCATCTGCAACAACATCTGCTGACCTGACTGCAATCTTGAGCAGGGAGATAGATATTATAGTAAAATATAATACTTAAAATATCTAAAACAAAGACTATAGTATTTGGTTCAAATCATTCTTTAAGGCGTAAGCCCAAAACACCCATCCAGCAAGTAAAGGAAGCTAAGCTATTGGGCATCACCCTTGATAACAAACTGTCCTGGTCAAAACACACTGACAACATTGTTAATAGGATGGGCACGGCATTAGCTGTAGTAAGGAGATGCAGAAAATATTTTACATCTGATATAACGAGACTTGTAATAAGTACACTTTGTCTCTTACAGCTTGACTATTGCCAGATCATTTGGGCTAATGCCACAAAAAAGATTTAAGCAACTTCAGCTTGTACAGAACAAGGCCTTGCTCTCCAGTGTCTGTTTGACATAAATACTAATAGCATGCATTTACGTCTTAACTGGTTAAGAGTTGAAGACAGGATGATCGCTGCAATTCTACTAGCAATATGGAAACTTTTACAAACCAAAATCCCGACATATCAGTAGTCAATTAAAACTAAAAAAAAAAAAAATTCTCCCCAATTTGGAATGCCCAATTCCCAATGCGTTCTAAGTCCTCGTGGTGGCGTAGTGACTCGCCTCAATCCGAGTGGTGGAGGACGAATCTCAGTTGCCTCCACATCTGAGACTGTCAATCCACGTATCTTATCACATGACTTGTTGAGCGCGTTACCACGGAGACGTAGCGCGTGTGGAGGCTTCACGCTATTCTCCGCGGCATCCACGCACAACTCACCACACACCCCACCGAGAGCGAGAACCACATTATAGCGACCACGAGGAGGTTACCCCATGTGACTCTACCCTCCCTAGCAACCGGGCCAATTTGGTTGCTTAGGAGACCTGGCTGGAGTCACTCAGCACACCCTGGATTCAAACTGAGATTCGTCCTCCTCCACCCGGATTGAGGCAAGTCACTACGCCACCACGAGGATTTAGAGCGCATTGGGAATTGGGCATTCCAAATTGGGGAGAAAAGGGGAGAAAAAAAAGATATGTTCTTAAATGTGCTGATTTGGTATGGATTGTAATGTTTAATGTATGTTCTTAAATGTATGTTTTTCATATGTGGACCCCAGGAAGACTAGCGTTGATCTAGGGCACAGCTAATGGGGATCCTAACAAATAAACAAATGTACATGATGTTTATGATGAGTCTCGTCTCACCTGAGGCTCCTCTTGTCCATGTCGTATCGCTCTGGTAACAGCGACGCCAGACTGTGGAATATAATCACGCTGGCGATTGCGTCCTGCTCGCTGTCGTCCGGGTGACGTCTCTTGCGATTGGCCGTGTGGTTTCTGCCGGACTCTGCAATTGGCTCATTGTGATGCCGTTGACCTTTGCCCTCAGGGGCGGGGATGAAGACGGAGTCGGGGAGAGTGACAGTCGTCTCCAGGTCGAGTGGGCGTGGTCCTCGGAGAGACTCGTAACGCGGCAGTTTCGCTCCGGCGAAATTCATCTTCTCCAAACGATCAATAGAGATCACTGCAACACATATGCCACAACTAAACTAAATCTAGGAATACTAGACTAAAACTTGTTAAATTAAACTAAATAAAGCAAATTAATTAAAAACAGTGGTTGCATGTTAGCATGTTAATGTCTTAAATATTAAACTGAATGCTCTTATTTTTTAAATGTATTTAAAAACAATTCTCACAGGCTTTTTCCATCTTTAATTCAAAGGTCTTGCTTAATAGAAATGTAAATAGTGAGGCCATGTCAACACTAATCTGTTATTTTAAAACTCTGTTTCCATTTCGTAATATAATCGTTTTCCAAGGTAAATGGTAATACAGAGTATTTCTGCAAGTGTCCATTTTCGATGGAGGAAAACGGCGTTCTAGTGTGAATGATTGGCGTAAATGAAAAAAACTTGATGAAACTAGAAATCGTGGTTGCGTTGTAAGTCGTTGTGTGTGTACTCACCGATGTTGGGTGTTACTATAGTAAACGGACTCAGGTAAGTCTTCCTCATGTTCTGAGCAAGAGTGTTTGTATACTCCTCAAACTGTTGCAGCAGTGTCGCCGCCCCACCGTCCGTCTTCTGAATGAGCTCCCAGTGCCCACGTGTGCCCGTTGACAGGATGGCACTGCCCACATGCATCAGGTGCTGCAGCAGCGAACAATCAGAGAGAATACACAGAGATGAGGAACATTACTAACTGCAGTTATCACGATAAAAAAATTCTACTACTATTTTAACCTAAGTACTGAGTAAAGGGTCTGAATACTGTCAATGTGATATTTCAGTTTTTCTTTTTAATACATTTACAAAGTTATCAAAAATCTGTTTTTTTGCTTTGTCATTATGGGGCATGGAGTGTAGACTGATGAGAAGAGAAATAATAATTTAAAGCATTTTAGCATACGACTGCAACATAACAAATGTGAAAAAAATGAAGGGGTCTGAATACTTTCTGAATGCAGTGTAAATATATATCCACAGCATAACTTGTGATAATCTAATCTAAATCTAAAATTAAATTACAACAGGTCAGACAATCAGACCACACAGCCATTTACTAGTTATTATTGTCATGACGTGACCTTCAAGTCACGTAACTGTGTTCTTTCAGCAATCTGCCCACAATACATGACACATTCTCATATGTTCTTCATGTTTGAACTTATAGAAGGGTAGGTTTTTACTGAAGTGATGTTAACATACATTTTCTTATTTGCATATGCAAATGAATAGTGCAATTGAAAAAATGTACAGGTAAATAAGATCTAAATAGCATACAATTACAGAAGACGTGCATAATTGTATTATTACTTAAGGGAAGACGTTTCTTTAAATTTCTTTAAAAACAAGTTACACCCGTACTGTTACTGTTCAAAAATGACCGTGAACAGCCAAAGTGTCGACCTTTATTAAACAGCCCAGGAGGGATAAAGTAGTTCAACTACTGTCATGCTACACGTGTTAGTTTGTTACAACACTGGTGCGGGGGGTCATTACATGTTAAATGTGAAACTATGTGTGTGTGTACCTCGTTAAACAGCACGTCCTGTGTGGCGGTCAGGTTGAATCCGTGCTGGCCGCTCTCGTGTTGCAGTATCGAGCGCATCAGGTGATACGCTATTTTCACATCGCTGCCGTAAAACTCTTTGGTGTTCTGTGTGGCGTTAAACAGGAGCGCTGTTGTCCGCTGTACATTACTGGAGTCCATCAGAGACGCGTTACGCATCAAACGCTCCGACTGCAAACGTGAAAACTCATTAGAGGAACAGAAAACGAACTAAAACCCGTCAAGCGATCGGTTCATGATTGATGAGTGCTCACCAGTGCCTTGAGTTTACTGAAGCTCACAGACGTGCAGTTAAAGAGGTTTGGAGAGAGCCAGCCCTTGTGTTCATCACAGTGACGAATCGCCGTTCCTGCACAAACACAATTACAAAAACACACTGGATAAACCACTGTTACACCAATTTCATTCAAATGTCATCAAAACTGCCCGATGAACTTTTCTGATAAATAACTATTTTAAACACAAGCAACTGCTTTCCCATGTTTAATACATAATGCTATTCACACACCAAAATGCTGTTAAAGAACATACTAAACTGCCGAAAATGACCTGAAACGGTTGGATAGGATAATAAGCAACTAGCGGTTAAAATATCAAAGCATTCTTATTCTTAAGTGAATGCGTAATTTCCTCAGTGTTACTGATGACATTTCTTTCCACTAGCTAGCTATTTTCAATTAAATTAAATTAAATGTATAGCACGTCTGTATAGAGTTTATTTTACGATACAAATCATTTGAAATTTCGGTCTCTCATGTTGCAGTTTACAAGTGAACTATGTTGAGTAATTGCATCAACTTCAAAACTCAAAACACAACAAAAGTTCTTAAGAACGACATAACCTCGTATATGCTTGAATAGTTAACATTACAGCGTTGTTTACACATAACAACAATACAAACTTTTTCAGAAGTTACAACTGTTTAAGAGGGGCAAATTGTTGCAGCCAATTAGATTTAGATAATGGGTCACGTAAAGTTCTAAATGGAAAAATACTGTTAAATTTACATACAATTTTTATGTTAAAATTACAAAGCTTAAATGTAAATGCCTGGTAAAGCTCTTATAAATCGCATTTTAATTTGCAGTCGATTTCTAAATGGAAAAATACTGTTAAATTTACATAACATTTTTAACGTTAAAATTACGTTATGTCTACAGCTGTGCAAGCAACTGTAACAGCTCTTTTAAATCGCATTTTAATTTGCAGTCGATTTCTAAATGGAAAAATACTGTTAAATTTACATAACATTTTTAACGTTAAAATTACGTTATGTCTACAGCTGTGCAAGCAACTGTAACAGCTCTTTTAAATCGCATTTTAATTTGCAGTCGATTTCTAAATGGAAAAATACTGTTAAATTTACATTCAATTTTTAATATTAAAATTACGTTACGTCTACAGCTGTGCAAGCAGCAGGTCTTTTAAATCACATTTCCTGTCGACTTCTAAATGGAAAAATACTGTTAAATTACAGTTAATATTTGCATTAAAATTACAAATTCTAAATGCCATGTATTCATACCGATGGATCCTTTAGTACAGGAAACAGCAGCCGGTAAACCAAACTTAGTTCTGGGCCACCAGATCCCTGCTTCAATCGCCTGAGGACAGCTGTCGTAAATCACTGTAATAAACCAGACACACATACATGAAACAGACGTGTTTTATGAATATAAAAGTGAAACATTAATCACGTGTGTGTTGAACTCTGACCTTCACAACCGTTGGATGAGACCTCTGCAAATGGATTATCACAGCGGTCACATTGACGACCTATGACCCCTGGCTTACACTGACACTGACCGCTGTCACGGTCACACGCCCGAGAAAACGAACCGACGGAGTAACAGTCACACAGCAGACAAACGTCACTGCCCAGCAGATGAAAGTGATTATCCTTTAAACACAGAGAAATGTCACGTTAATGTCGAGCACTTTCTCATTTATAGATACGAAATCAAAATAAGTCAAAGGTCATATGTCCAATCAAACTCTACAGTATTTAGGTACAAATTCATCTGTCACTTGGTAGAAGCTTGTTGAATCAGAGAGATGTCAACATGGACAGGTCATGTGACAAATTTACACAAGCTCAAAGAAAATACAACCCAGACTACATTAAATACAAATTCACTCGCAGTGAGAAGCATGCTTTGAGTTGATCACAATGTGTTTTGTGTGCTGAGAACATTAAATTAGTTTTTTGGTGTTAAATTTGTTATTTTTGCATATTGTTGGGCCTCACAGTTTGTGGTAATATTAATAGATTTCAAGAGTTTAATTTTTGTGTTGTCCAATGTAAAAGCACAGAAGCAAAAGCACTGAGTTTGAGTTAAATGTGACACGTTTTCTGCAGTGTGTTTTACCTTGCAGCGACACTCGCCGCCCGTCTTGTTACAGTCAGAGTCGAAGCCTTTAGCAGTGTCACAGTTACACGGACCACACGATTTCTCACCCCACCAACCACGAGGGCATGGCAGATCCGTCCTGATACACACATACACACTTGATAGTACACACATCAGTTGAATAGAGCAGAAACTTTCAAGTCAAATAGGTAATTGTTCATACTTTTTCTCACAGTACTGGCCAAAATAGATGCTGGGACAGTTGCACACGTATCCGTGGGCGGAGCTTGACTTCCTGCTGCATGCTGATTGGTGCTCACAGGGATTAAGAGCACAGACATCAGTACAGTTGTTGCCATAGTAACCTGTTTAGAAAAATAAATACAGAAATGTGTGCATGTAGACATGATGTATATACAGTATTACATGTGTATATATCCCTATATATATGGTATGCACAAATAAACAGTATATATCTACTACATGCATCGCTTTATAAACAGTGTATACATTAATATGTAGTATATATCACCCTATATGTACCACTATATATACACTGCATATACAAAAATACAATATCTATATCACCCTATATGAATCCCTATATATACATTGTATACACAAATATTCAGTATATATCTATTTCACTCTATATGTATCCTTATATACACATTGTATACACAAATACTCAGTATATATCTACATCACCCTATATGTATCCCTATCAATACATCGTATACACAAATATACAGTATTTATCTACATCACCCTATATGTATCCCTATCAATACATCGTATACACAAATATACAGTATTTATCTACATCACCCTATATGTCTCCCTATCTGTACATTGTATACACAAATATACAGTATATATCTATAATCACCCTATACTGTATGTCTCCATATATATACATCATATACACAAATATACAGTATATATCTATATCACCCTATACTGTATGTCTCCCTATATATACATCGCATACACAAATATACAGTATAATGTATATTTATATCATCCTATATGTCTCCCTATCTATACATCATATACACAAATATACAGTATATATCTATATCACTCTATATGTATCCCTATATATACATCATATACACAAATATACAGTATATATCTATATCACTCTATACTGTATGTCTCCCTATATATACATCGCATACACAAATATACAGTATAATGTATATTTATATCATCCTATATGTCTCCCTATCTATACATCATATACACAAATATACAGTATATATCTATATCACTCTATATGTATCCCTATATATACATCATATACACAAATATACAGTATATATCTATATCACTCTATATGCATCCCTATATATACATCATATACACAAATAAACAGTATATATCTATATCACTCTATACTGTATGTCTCCCTATATATACATCATATACACAAATAAACAGTATATATCTATATCACTCTATATGTATCCCTATATATACATCATATACACAAATATACAGTATATATCTATATCACTCTATATGTATCCCTATATATACATCATATACACAAATATACAGTATATATCTATATCACTCTATATGCATCCCTATATATACATCATATACACAAATATACAGTATATATCTATATCACTCTATATGTATCCCTATATATCCGCGTATACATAAATATAGAGTACATATATACTATATGTATCTCTATATACAGAGTATACACAAATATACAGTAAATATCTATCACCTAATGTGCCTCCCTTTACATACGCCATAAACACAAATATAGAGTACATACTGTATATACTATATGTATCCCTATGTATACAGTGTATACATGAATAAACAGTATGTATATATATTAAATCACACTGTATGTATCACGATATATAAACATACTCACCGGCGTGACAGCTGCATGAATACGTGTCCCAATTGTTGCGGCAGTAGCTGTGTTGCGGGCACGGGTTCGATCCGCAGGGGTCCGGCAGACTGCAGCCCGCCTGAACATTCACAACATGAGCCTGAGGCATGCTGGGAAACACTGGACTGGAGGAGGACTCGCCCAAACGCAAACCCTGAACACAACACACACAGAAAGAAACATTGAGTGTTTACTTCCATATACTTTGGCTAGTTAAAAGTGCATTTTTAAGAAAACCTAAACTCTTAGGGGCAGGGTTGTGTTAGCCTGAAAATCATTTTAATCCAATGATATATTTTCATTTTGAAAGATGTACGTGTGTGTGTGGCAGATGATTACCTGCATACATCCTCTGAATCCATTGATCACTTGATTCTTGCCTTCGATGATGCCGCCAACACTGAGAGACTTCATTTTAACTCCTTTTAACTTAGCGTCCAACTCCATAGACGACTACACACACACACACACACACTTTATTAGCATGACTACTAAAGTGATTGGATTTTAAAGCATCCTAAATGGCAAATTATTTGAGTGACACGTCAACTTCTGTTTCAAATAATAGCATGACTTTGAGGCAGAACTATCTGTGTCATTATAGATATAGAGTGTCTCACCGTGTACAGACCGTGGTCGAGCGTCAGTGCGGCTCTGATTGCGCCCGCTGCAGGTCTGAACTCTAACAGTACATGATGCCAATGACCATCATCCACCGTGACATCATCAACACGAGACACTGTAGAGTCCTCGCCGCGCTGCACTGACATCACCACACAACCCTCACGCAACTGACAGAGAAATACACTTGAACTTACAAAAGCAGTCAGAAGAAACCATTGCTTCAGTGTGAATTTTCATTTTCATTGTGAAGGAATACAAAGTTTGTTTTAAAGACCTCAACAGCTGACTAAATACACTTTAAGCTGATACACACATTTTAAATGTAGAGATATGTCCTGCCCAAACTTGTGTTTGTTACATTTGATGGTGTATTTGAAATCTTGTTGCACTAATAATTCAATGTGAATAAGTTGTTTTAAGGTTTGAGTGTCGTGTTCTACCACAAGTGGCCAGTAGGTGGTGTTATAGTAACACAAACACTCTGTGCACCTCCTTTCACCATTGAAGTGTGTTTGTGTGTTTACTTGGCTATAATTTGAAGGCAAAAATTGTGTCCAGAAGTGAGTAAATCCTGATGCCACAAACACTGTCGACTGAGCTTAACTTGTATTGAAGCCGGAATATTCCTTTAAGTTTTCTTTTACAGTCTGTGGTCATTATAATAGGCTTTATTTAAAAAACAACAGAAGTCTATGATGTGATCTGATTTACATATATGACAAGGAGGATGGACACCTGGCACTGAATCATCCCAAACAGCCGGGAGAGGGATAAAGAGGAGCCGGAGATGCCAGTTAGGGAGAGAGAGAGAGATGCATGCGGAGTTGTGTGTGTGCGTCAGTGTTTATGTTGTGTCTGATTAAAAGTCTTCATGATTGTTCATCCAGTTCCCGTCTCCTCCTTTCCGATAAGCAAGAGATCTTTTTGTTATCCATGTGTGTGTACCTGTATTGTGATGTTGTGTTGTTGTACAGAGCTCATGTGTAGGATTGTCGCTCTTGGTTCGCGTGTCCGAAACATGAACTCCAGGTGCCACGGAACCGTCACCACAACAGCCAGATTACTCCACGACAACAGACCGTTTCCCTGGAAATGCAACGGGTTCGGCATCACTGTAACAGACAGACAGAGAGATCATGAGTAGTGTGTGATGCGAGTCACTCAACTTTTAATAATCGTATGAAAACCATGAAATCAGAGACCCTCCCCTCGAAATCCAAACACAGACGACGCGTGTTACTGCAGGTGTGAAAGGCGTCTGGTTCTCACCTTTCTCGCAGTTGCGTCCTCCGAACCCCAGGGGGCAGTCACAGCTGAACGAGCCCCACAGATTCACACACGTGCCGCTGTTCAGACAAGGGTTGTTATTGCAGAAGTGACGTTTAGCAGAGCATCCTGGGAAAAGAGTGACATCATCAACACTTATAAATCGCTACAGAATTCAAAATAACAACGCCAAGTTTCCAGCGATGTAATTTGTCGTCATATTTATGTCCACACTGATCACAAAACTGCAGCACAAGTTACAGTCGCAGCCAATCAGAACATATTTGATATTTAATGTACAGTTACGAGTGGGATTTTGAACCAATGGGCGGAGCTTCCCAGTGCGACGCGGCAGAAACAGAATGCAAGTGATCGATAAAAAGTCCTGATGCGTGTCGCAGTCATGGCTGCTTATGACTAAAACTCAGATTCTCAGTGAAATTTGCATCATATTTTCATCAACAGTATGTTTAAATTAAAATCATTTATTGCTAACACTTTACAATAAGGTTGCATTCGTTAACATTAGTTAATAATAATAAAAAAACAGCAGAAAAAAGCGGAAAAAACGTCCGAGCCAAATACTAAAAAAACTCAATTCTTCTAATTGAACTGACTTACAAATAATACAAATGCTCAAAAAACTTCATTATAAAGAGCATCATCGAGCCTCTTTTTAGGGTAACCCCTGAGGTGAAATTGCTTATACATTTTTACAAACTCCGTCTCAAAATCAGATTCCGTCGTGCAGATACGCTTTACTCTGTGTGTATGGTAAACTCCTTTTAAATATGTCGGATGCGAACTCGATGCATGTCGAACACTGTTCTTGTCAGTAGTTTTCGTATATAGAGTCGTAGAGAGTGATCTTGAATGCAAACGAACCCTCAAGAAAGGATTCTGAATTTGGGTCGATTTCAGCATTCAGTTTTATAGAGTCCACCATGTTATTCAAGAAGATCAAAAAATCACCAAAATTTGTTTTTTCAATTCTTGATTCAAGAAGAAACTTGAGAGCTTCCAAACCCATATCATGCAGGATACTGAAGTATAAAGAGACTACATCCAATGTGGCAAGAAAAATATTAGCGTCACAACTTTCAAAGTGAACATCTTTCAAATAGGGTGGGAGCTGTACTAACAACGGTCTAAGAATTCAATCGACAATCCGCGCATCTTATCACGTTGCTTGTTGAGCACGTTACCACAGAGACGTAGCGCGTGTGGAGGCTTCACGCTATTCTCCACGGCATCCACGCACAACTCCCCACGCACCCCACATTATAGTGACCATGAGGAGGTTACCCCATGTGACTCTACCCTCCCTAGCAACCGGGCCAATTTGGTTGCTTAGGAGACCTGGCTGGAGTCATTCAGCACGCCCTGGGATTTGAACTAGCGAACTAGTGAACTCCAGGGGTGGTAGCCAGCGTATTTTACCACTGAGCTACCCAGGCCCCCCTGAACAGTGCTTTCATCTCTTGTCACTGAATTGCTTGTTGCTTTATAATTGTGGCATTTGTGCGCTTTCTCACCTGGTAGCGTTCCGTTATTAGCGATGAAACCCGCCATGTCCATTTGTCGGTTGTCGATGTGCAGGTCCTTCATGCAGCCGATGAACTGCCGGTTCTGCACGGGGAACTCCTCTGGGAGTTTGGGAACGCCGCCCAGCAGCAGCGGACCCGTCAGATCCAGAGACCTGAACGTAAAATAAATGATCATGTATTAGTAAAAAATAAAAATTTGTTTGTAATGCGCATTTCTTAGATTGTATGATTGTATCTGCGTTCTTAAGAACGTTTTTGGAATTGTTAGAATAGTGACATCACAGACACTCCCTTACTTCTTGGATCCTGATTGGCTGCCCCTGGCAGCGCATGTGTAATTTCCGATCACATGACCAAATCGCAGCGCAACAGACGTGTCACAGTTATCCACCGTTACCACGACAACCTTCTGATCGGACGGGCCCTGCGGCAGACCTGCGCGGTTCAGGACGGGCTGAGAGACAGACAGACAGAGACAGACAGGTCAGATGACAGATTTCTTTAATCTCATGTCGCACATTTTAAACTCCCTGATGAGTTCATGTCGTGGTTCAATTCATGATTATAAACTGCCCAGAACTGACAAATAATCCAAATGATTTACAACTGAACAAGTCGCGAACAAATATTCAGTGGAAGAAACGAAAGATTGTTCAGAAATACACAATAAATAGGGAGACATAAATAAACGAAATAACCAAAATAATATGAAGGGAAAAATAAAACAATGTATTTATAAATGAACGTTATCCAAGATTTATAATGCCTGAACTAATGTTAACATATAGCACTGTATTGTAAACTATTACAATAAAAATATGATAAAATAATGAATCAGATACAAAACATGATCTCAGAACAGAATTCTGAGGGGGTTTAATGTTTCTGTATAAATATAAAAACATGAAAGCACATTTGTGTGAGTGGACAGATGTACAGAGCTCACAAACACAATAACTTAATGAGGGGTCACGACCTCTTTCAGACTGACCCCGCCGTGCAGGTCACACACACACACACACACACACACACACAAAGAGCTCTGCTGGAGACACACGGACATGTTTTACGAACTGAAGATGTCAAACCAAGAAAAATCACTGTGTTTGTTTGAATAAACCAATCAGAGCAGCTCAGGGGTGGAGCCTGAAGAGACATTGGTCTCAGAGCATCAAGTTAAGCCACACCCACTCCTAAAACCACACATGCATTAACTCTTTCATGTCGCTGTTGTGTGTATGTGTGTGCGTGTGTGTGTGTGTGTGTGTGAGAGATTGCTGGTCTGTGGCCGAAGGGTTGCGTGTGTGAAATGTAGGACACATTCAGTGTGTGTGTGTGTGTGTGTGTGTGTGTGTGTGTGAATGACCTCATACTTTGAATTCAACTCCTTTAAGATGAGTGTCACACACGCACACACACACACACACACACACACACACAGATGGGCAGCCGTTGTGTGTGTTTGTGTGATTTCTCATGTTTGTTTTGATGTTTGATGTTGTGTTGAGTAAATATGAGTTTCCAATCTGCACACACACACACACACACAGGGGTCAGAGGTCAACTGGTGTTTGGGTCAGTAGACACAGACGTGTGATGGCTTGACAGACAGACGCTTTTGTCGTTTATTGCATCATGATTAAACCAACCACATTTCAGAAACGTCCCCAACTGAAATTTCTGATGCTGTTAATACTTTTGAACACAATTCATGATGAAAGCCAAAATGGATCAATATTTACTGAGTGATCCATTATTTTGTAGAAGGAGGGTCAAAATGACCATTTTCACCTATGATTTTAAAGCAAAACTACAGGTCACAAAAGGGACCTTAGAAAGGAGTCAGCATCATGATTTTATTCCTACACAGAGATCAGTAGATCTATTACTAAAATCAGCTGACATCAGCATCTCTTGATGCATTTTATCCCAACGGTGTGAGTCCAAAAATGGGGGGAAACACTATGGGGCTCTCAATGTGGCTCCATGCATACATTTAATGTTAACTATTTTTAATTTTCGAAAACCAAATGTGGATCACATGGTATGAAGCTAGTTTTTCTTGTCCAACAAAACAAAAGTCTTAAGAATAATGTTTAAACTAGAAATGTACCTTTATTTATTAACATAAAAACAATGTCAAAATGCAATAATTGACAAAATGTTACAATTTACTAACGGAGCCACATTGAGAGCCCCATATCTCTGGGGTTTAACTATATAGGGCCTTAAAAATGAAGATGCCAAAAGGGAAGTTTATTCTGAAGCAGAATCTAAAAGCATATAAACATATCTTTAATACTTGTGGAGTTATAGGCACTCCAACTTTGGAAAAACAACACAAAAAAGTGTTTCCCCCCATTTTTGGACTCACACCGTTGGGATAAAATGCATCAAGAGATGCTGATGTCAGCTGATTTTAGTAATAGATCTACTGATCTCTGTGTAGGAATAAAATCATGATGCTGACTCCTTTCTAAGGTCCCTTTTGTGACCTGTAGTTTTGCTTTAAAATCATAGGTGAAAATGGTCATTTTGACCCCCCTCTTAAAAATAATGGACTGATCCATTTTTGTCTTTCATCATCATTTATGTTCATCTTTCTTCAAAAACTAACATTTGAGCCATTTGAGATTTTTCATTCACATGTTGATAAACCTCACAGTGTTGTAGATTTCAATTTAATTGTTTATCACACACACACACACACACACACACAGAGAAACACACACAGCCGTTGCCGAGCAACAGCATTCTGATGCAAAGTGACTTCCTGAATGAGTTGAGATGTCACATCCTGTGTGTGTGTGATCAGTGGAGCTTCAGTAATGATCTCTAACGGGTCACATGACACACTTTTACCTTGTTATAATAGTGTATATGAACAGTGTGCCACTGGCCGTCACTGACTCCGCCCACAATGAAGGGCGACACCGTCGTCTTCGTTTCACCTGCAGGGGTCAAAAGGTCAGGTAAGGTTGAAAGTTAAGAAAGAATAAAACACACAATCGAATCATGATTCATGTGATAAAAGATTGTTAACTGAACGTAAAGAACGATCAGCATTATACAGTGAAAAGTGTGTTTTGCTCTCATTCATCTACACAAGCTTTGAATAAATGTGTGTTACACTCAGTGTGAGTTTTGTTGGCGGTTCACATGGCTTCATTGTGGGGTTTATTTCTCTCATCTGATGTAAACTGGAGTCCTGTGCGCTTCTAGATCGTTCCGATGGTTCTCGATCAGTGTTTACCTGCAGAGAACGTGAGCTGGATCTGTTGATTAATGATCTCCAGCGCGATGAAGTCATGTTTCGCGTTAAAGCGTCCGTTATACAGCAGCAGTCCATCGGGTTCTCCAGTCGCAAACCTGCACAAACACGATGACTTACACACTCAACACTTCATCCTTACTGTTAGAGGTTTGATTAACAGTTCACAAAAATATCACTTCATTAATAACAATATACATAAACAATAATAAGTCATTTAGAGAAATCCTTCACAAAAGTTCAAGTAGGTCAGCGGATGAGTGAAAATACAATTAAACAACATTAAATGACACTTTTATAATAGAGCTCCACATTTAAATTGAACATGAAAACAGGAGAATATTTTTTATTCAATAGATTTAAATACATTCTATTTTAGTTTCATTTAAAAATGAGTTTTAGTTATATTTGTCATTTTATTTGATCATTTACATTATTTATACATATTTTAAATGTATTTTTATTGAGCATGTTTTAGCATTTTCACTGAATGTAATTTAATTAAATTTTCATGTCATTTATTTTATTATATAAATAATATATTTTAATATAACAACATTGTAGCATAACTTTAATATAATAATAATTAATTATATAATTACCCTTTTACTTTAATTTATTCAGAATTTTAATTCAATTTCATTTAGCTTTATTTTATTGTTATTATATTTATCATTTAATTTATTTTTATATGTAATTGTAATATATTTGATCATAATTTTTATCTATTAATATTGTATTAAATAATTAGCTTTTTAACTTTATTCATAATTGTAATTGAATTCATGAATTTTAATATATAAATATATTGTTTTAATATAATATTTTATCATAACTTTAATATATAATATGTGATGGTTTATTTGTTGCGTGTTACTGTAATGTTGCCGTGGGGTTTAGAGCTGTTGACCTGGTTACTGAGGAGAATAATCACATCTCCAGAGACACACACACACACACACACACACACACACACACACACACATCCTTCTCTCCAGTTGTCCTTCATCTCTCCTTCATCATCACCCCACATATCTCCTGTATCTCGTGTCCTTCACACAGTTAATGGGCTCATAGATGTTTTTCATCATTTCTCCCCTGAAGTCCATTTATAATGTTAGTAAAGGTCAGAATTCAGTTTTTCATGATCATTTTCCACTCTCTCTCTCTCTCTCTCTCTCTCTGACCCTTATGATTAAACAGACTGCTTCTTTTGAGATATCTATATGTAAATGAACACTTTTATGATCGGCTGACACTATTAAATGAGTAACAGTGCTTGGCTGCATATACACACAAACTGTGGGTTTGCTGTCGGGTTAAAAATAGCTTTAACTACCTCATCCTTCAATAACAGCCTCTTTGTGCAGTTGCATCACATTGAGATGGATTCCTCCAAAAATCTGTGCTTACTGAAATACTCATCACTGCCCCCAGTGGCCAAAGCTGGAAGTGTTGCTGAGGTGAAATGTCCACACGGTGGCGCCAAAAGCAAGTTTTAGTTGCAAATGAAGTTATGCAGTCAAAAGGAATACAGATTTTATTAACTCCAGCCCCTAACCTACACCCCAACCCTAAACCTAACTGTCAGTGGAGAAAAATGCCATGTTAAGAGTGCAAATGCAACCTCTGAATACTGCTTAACATTGTTTATGTGAACGCGATTACTTTCTGGTTACTACAGGACCAGAACGAGTGTCTTTGAGGTTGCTTGCCCAACACGCTTGTGCTAAAGGAAAAGGTAAACGCATTCGAATTAATGCAAAAATGTCTGATGGGGGATGGCACTCGTCAGTAATTCAAGGTACATGAACATTCGGACGCAACATGCCAATTACCCGTGTGATCATGTTAATTCATCTGACATCAGAAAGTCACAGAAGTTCAGAATGAGTTGTTTTTGAGATTAGTTTCAATAAATGCTCTTTTAAAGACTGGATAAATCTGAGTTCAGAAAGTTACCGTGGTGTAATGAATTATTTTATCTCAAAAGATCAAGTAAATCCTGATTCTTCACAATCTGACCCCTTTAAAGCTTTTAAAAACCAAATCACTCCATCACTTCAAACTGAAGAATCGCTACAAACCGCCTCAAAGCGAGAACATTCCCTCTCCATGGCGAAACCTTCATTAGTCCTGCAGCGTCTCAGCGCAAAACACACAGTCTATACACACGCTAAACAGATTACTGACAGAGCATTCATCAGCAAACAAGCGTGAGAAACAGAGAGAAAGAAAAGAACAAAGAGCGAACGGAGAAAAGCGAGTATCCGGAAACTGCGTCTGTTTTCATCTCAGAGTGACAGTTAAACACGATCTCTGACTCTCACTGTGTTGATTTACCGTCAGCGATGATAAGAAAGATGCTAACAGGACTAGACACCGCTAAAATATTTGAGACAAATAAACGCAGTAATGTTCTGATTTCTTTCCCTGATGTGCCTTCGAGGCGAGCTAATAAAAGCTCCAGAGACACCAAACAAACATTCAGAAAAACACGTTTTATTAACCGTTATTGACTATCTGACAAATGAACAAACATCACTGATAGCTTCATCAACTGACCAGTGACGTGCCTCAGAATGTGAACAAACCTCTTACCCTAAAGATTAGGGTATACTTTGCTTTTTCTGCATGGCATTCCCTTACAAAAACGATCCTGATTTTGATTCATTAGCTCTTTTTTTATTTTTGGATTTTTCCCATTATTCACCCAGTTTGGAATGGCCAATTCCCAATGCGCTCTAAGTCCTCGTGGTGGCGTAGTGACTCGCCTCAATCCGGGTGGCGGAGGATGAATCTCTGTTGCCTCCACGTCTGAGACCGTCAATCCGCGCATCTTATCACGTGACTTGTTGAGCGCGTTACCGTGGAGACGTAGTGCGTGTGGAGGCTTCACGCTATTCTCTGCGGCATCCACTCACAACTCACCACACGCCCCACCGAGAGCGAGAACCACTAATCATGACCACGAGGAGGTTACCCCATGTGACTCTACCCTCCCTAGCAACCGGGCCAATTTGGTTGCTTAGGAGACCTGGCTGGAGTCAAACTCACGACTCCAGGTGTGATAGTCAGCGTCAATACTCGCTGAGATACCCAGACCCCCCTTTATTAGCTCTTTTAAAAAATAAACACCATTAATTCAAGTAGTTTTGTTACATTTCAATACTTTTTAAAGACCAGTAGTTTAATTCGTTTTATGTTATACTTTTTTACTTTTATTAAAAAGATTAGTAATTTAAGTAATTTTGTTTCATTTCATAAATGTTTTAAAGAATACCAGAAATGTAAGCAGTTTTGTTAGGTTACATTTCAATACTTTTTTCTCATAATTATTATCTTTTTATTTGCTCTACTTCTTGTAATTTTGTTTTGTTATTTTTGCTTTATTACTGACTGTTTACATGTCTGGAATAATGACTTGAGAACTTGAAACAATGTTTAGTCAGATCAGCTGGTGTTTTGTTGCTGGTATCGAATTGGTATTGAGAACTTTCAAACTGCTGTCATCCGTGTGCAAAATGAGCATTATAACTGACATGTACACAAATTAATCAGAATATATTTAAATACACTCATAATTGGAATCATAAATCTGTATCAATACCAGTCCTACATAGCAACGCCCTGGCAACCACACAGAGTTTTGTACATCTTTCACATTTGCACATTTCAGATGTAGTGTTCTGTCCCGTTGTGTTCAGTGTTCTCTTCTGGTCTGCTTTTGAAACGTTATATTGTTGTTGTTTTATGATCAATGACTTCGTCGTCATCATCATCTGTCAGTTGTTTTGGATGAATGTAATAAATACTCACGTGAGTGTGATGGTGAAGTGAAATCTCTGTCGAAGGCCTTTGAATGTGATGAAGGAGTGAGGCGGGAAGTTTCTGGAGCTCATAAGACAGAAGGGTTTGTCAAACGCTCCGGCGGGACACTCACACTTAAAACCCCCCACCAGCAGATTGAGACACGTCCCACCGTTCCGACACACACCGTCAGCACAGCGACCAGAACGGGACGAGATCTCACAGCGTTCACCTAAGACAGAGAGACAGTCCAGATATTAATGTGTGATTTTTATCAACAATAAACGCATAGAAGGAAGTGTGAGTGTTTGTATTCCCGTCGAGACAAAGCTGGCACTGTTCGACACACAAAAGATGATTTGACACGCTCGTCATAACAGAAACATTTGTCTGTGTGCCAATCAAACAATGCCAAACTCACACACACACACACACACACACTTTTCCTCTCTTTCCAGTGTGTAATGAAAAATTGATGTGGTGTGTGTTGGATTCTCTTGCACTCTGTTAAAGGTCTTTGAAGGGAAATGAGGTCACGGCGTTAAATACGGCCTTCACTTCAAAGCGCATCAGATCTCGCCTCATACATATTCATACAACACTCGCAGAATGATCCGCAGAGAACTTCAGTGTGAAGCGTCAGAATAAACGCTTTCACTCGCGCCGTCTGCCTTCATTAAAACTACACGCACAGGTCAAACCACACTGATAATGAACAACACAGAACGTTTTCACTTGATTCATGTCATGCTGTCATTAAACTCTCATTTGCATTCACATTTAATAACTAATGAACTAACGCTCAAATTTAAACACTTTGAGACAAAAACAACTGAATATTTGTTTCTACAATGTGAAATTCGTGTTGATGAAGCTTCGCTGAAAATGTCGTTATCATGATTTAAAGTACTTCAACTATGTCAAGATACTCTTTCAAACAAGTAGTTCTACGTAAACACAACTACGCTATTAAAGGGGGCATTTAGCTTTAAAGTCATTTTATTGATTTAAAATACAGTAGTGACACAAAAACAATGATCTTAATTAGGGTCAGATAATCAAACTTTATATAAGATGTTCCTTTAGTTTGGGCACTTTCACTTTTTTCTCATTAAAACTGACTTGGAAACTTTTCACCAGGTCTTCATCATTTATTTTTGGTACTTTTCAAATGTCTTTTATGTATACATTTGATCGTCTTGTCCCAGACCCAGACATTCAATATTATCCTAAAAAAATCCATTATAAAAAATACAAATTATTACATGTTTAAAACTATGATCATCTAAACAAAAAGTGAAATAAACACAAACCATTTCAATATTTATTTAGTGAAAATAATTTCTGTAAATTTTGTCCCACAGTTGTGACGTCATTTCCACACCAAACAATTTCACCCCCAATAAAGTGTTTTTTAAACGTTTGTGTAATCAAGTGGACAAAAGTGTGAAAATATGATTTCATTGTGTGTATTTAGGACACATAACATGTTAGCTATGAAATTAACCCCAGCAAGACAAAGGAGTCGGTCATTTTATTTGAAAAGCTTTAAAAATGTCTGTAACAAGTTCGCAAAGAGGTGAAAGGAGCAAGTGGGAGATGGCGAATCCAACTTAAATGGTATTTTATTTTAAAACTCAAAACCATGCTTTTCAGCAGCAACAATACAACACAGACTCTGTGTGTGTTTGGGTGGCTTCCTCTCCCCCTCACTGGCATCTGCCTCACCCTTAAATCAGTCTCCAACTCTCACGGCAATGATAAACAGCTGTTAAAGACAATCGTTGACAGGTGATGATCCTTACCGTTCTCATCTCCCGATCTTGCTCTCCATTCACAAGCTGCCGCTCAACCACATCCCCATCACCACATACCCCCACCACCCGACTCAGGCCAGGGAGCCAGCCGGCCTGCAACAGCCATATGCGCCCCCGGCCTGTGGACCACCTTGAACTTAAACGGCTGAAGAGCCAGATACCAATGGGTGATCCATGCGTTGGTATCCTTCTTGCGCTGGAGCCACTGGAGCAGGGCATGGTCCGAACAGGGGGTGAAAGCCCGTCCCAGGAGGTAGTACCGAAGGGTGAGGACTGCCCACTTGATGGCCAGACACTCCTTCTCAACGGTGCTGTAACTCACCTCTCGCCGAAAGCTTCCGGCTGATGTACAGCACGGGCGCTCCTCCCCTCGACCACCTGGGACAACACGACTCCCAACCCCCTGTCCGACGCGTCGGTCTGTAAAACAAAAGGGAAAGCAAAATCCGGAGCATGTAACAAAGACCCGCCACAAAGCACATCTTTATAAAAGCCTGTTGGCATAGCTCCGACCACTGGACTGGGTCTGGGGCTCCCTTTTTAGTGAGATCAGTCAGTGGGCTGGTGATGTCCGAATAATTAGGCACAAACCTACGATAAAAGCCAGCCAGCCCCAGGAACTGTCTCACCTCCTTTTTGGTCTTGGGTCTCGGGCAGGCCGTAATCGCCGCGGTTTTATCAATTTGGGGAAGCACCTGCCCGTGACCCAATTGGAACCCCAGATACTGTACCTCCACCCAACCAATTGCGCACTTCTTGGGGTTTGCCGTGAGTCCCATCGCAGCGACCTCAGAACTGCCCTCAGATGCTGCATGTGCTGCTGCATGTGCTGCTGCCAATCATTACTGTATATAATCATGTCATCCAGATAGGCAGAGGCATACGCAGAGTGTGGTCTGACGACTTGGTCCATAAGGTGCTGAAACAGCCGGGGCCCCAAACAAACTGAACAGAAGGGTCATGAATTGGTGTAAGCCAAATGGTGTGGAGAAGGCTGTTTTCTCACGGGACATTGGGGATCTGCTAATATCCCTTTGTCAAATCCAGTGTCGAATAAAAGCGAGCCATGCCCAACTAATCAAGCAGTTTGTAAATACGAGGCATTGGATAAGTATCAAATTTAGACACCGCGTTGACCTTTCTATAATCCACACAGAACCGTGTAACACTTGCTCTGATATCTCAAAGTGTATGAAACATAATAAAGAGGGGGAGCATCATCCACGCAAGTGACCACCCGGGGTACCTTGATTGGCTTTTAAGATCACCTCCGGCCCGAGCTCCTCTCTCTCTGGAACCACAATCGCCAAAGACCCGGGGACCACCTCCCTCCTTTTTGCTGTTTGAAGGTCCCTCACGACGTCTAAGACACCGCAAGGCTTATGCCCATACAATAATTAAAATGGGGAGAACCCCGTGGAGGCTTGTGGGACCTCTCAAACTGTGAATAACAGGGGTTCACAGAAAATTTAGAAAATTGGACTCAAGATGGCGCCGAGTATGGCTGCTGCGTTGCGAGCTCCGACACAACATGGTAGTGTTTTGTTTGTTTTGTTCACAATTCTTATGTTTTTTGTCTTGGATGTTGTCTGCCTTATTGTCTACGACAGACAAACACTTTTGGACATTAGTTCAGCAATTTCACACCGTAAACCGGACTTCAAATTCCTCAATGCTGACCCGCTGTTTACAAACACGCAAGCTGAGCCCTTTGTCTGGGCAGTCCAGATGCGGAAACGCAAAAGGAAAAGGGAAAACAGAGCCGGCGTTCTCATCAGAGTAAGACGCCGTGCAAATCAACCCCCGCTACCCACTATTCTACAGGCAAATGTTCGGTCTCTGGATAACAAGCTCTGCGAGCTGAAAGCGCGGATCTCTTTCCAACGAGAGACGAGGGACTGCTGCATTATCTGCCTTACGGAAACTTGGATGTCTGCGGAGATTCTCAGACTCATCCTCTGTGCACCGAGCGGACAGAGCGAAAGACCTCTCAGGTAAAAGCAGAGGTGGTGATGTATGTTTTATGATCAACAAATCCTGGTGTGATCAGAGGAACGTTCATTCTATCAAGTCTTTCTGCTCTCCTGATCTGGAATTTCTCATGCTTCTCTGTCGACCATTCTGGCTACCGAGGGAATTCACAGTGGTCATTATCACAGCTGTGTACATTCCCCCACAAGCCGACACAGACCGGGCAATCAAGGAACTGTATGGGAGTATAAGTGAGCATGAAGCCGCGTTCATTGTGACCAGGGACTTTAACAAAGCCAGTTTCAAATCAGTCGCACCAAAATACCACCAGCACATTATTTCAACACACGAGGGGACCGGGTTTTGGACCATTGCTACCTTCCGGGATGGCTACAAATCCCTCCCCCGCCCACCATTTGGCAAATTGGACCACTCTTCCATTCTGCTTCTGCTAAATGGCTGTTTGGAGTGACACTGGGCAGTGGCATTGGACCCACTCTGCCGTCTCTCTCGGAAGCTGAGCAATAATCTGCTCCAGTACCACCAGGTCGATCACAGCCTGACGTTGCGTTGCTCAGCCTGCAACCACCTCCGGCAGGCATCCTGGAGCCGCTGGGCGAAGGCAAACGGGTAGCCGTTCTTGCCAATGGTCAGCGAGTGGAAGTGTTGGCGCTGCTGCTCGGGTGTCCGGCCAACCCATTGCAGGATGGCTTCTTCAAGTCGGCGTATACCAGGAGGTTCTTGGTTGGTAACTGCTGCGCCACGAGTTGGGCTTCCCTGGACAACAGAGATATTAAACGGACTGCCCACTGGGTGCTCGGCCATCCGCAGGCCACCACCGTCCACTCAAAGAGCTCCAGGAAGGCCTCCGGATCGTCTTGGGGGCCCATCTTGACGAGTGGAACATGGAGCAGAGCAGTCATGGGGTCCGGGGTCACAGCGGCAGCCCCCTCCTGGGGCAGCAAGCTCCAGAGCACCTGCCGGTTCTCCACTTGGGCCTGGAAGAGCGCAATGAACCATTGCTCCTGTTCTGCACCCAGCTCGAGGAGAGCCTGATGCAGTGACTGGTGGATGCTGGCGAGGGTCTTGAAAACATCCTCCAGAGGTGAGGCATCCATGGAGGCGTTCTTCCTCCTAAATCTCGGATATCAGCACCAATGTAAGAAGTTTGCAAAGACGTGAAAGAAGGAAGCAGGAGACGGCAAATCCAACTCAAAAGGTATTTTTATTTTACAACTCAAAACCATGCTTTTCAGCAGCAACAATTCAACACAGTCTCTGGGTGTGTGTGGGTAGCTCTCTCTCCCCCTCACTGACATCTGGCTCGCCCTTAAATCAGTCTTCAACTCTCACTGCAATGACAAACAGCTGTTAGAGACAATCACTGACAGGTGATGATCCTTACCTTTCTCATCTCCCGAACTCACTCTCCATTCACAAGCCGGCGCTCGACCACGCTCCAACCACCACAATGTAATTTCGATTAATGTCATTTCCAGCACAGAATTCTATTAAACACAATCCAAAATTTAAGATGTACTGGAAATGAATTTTCATGACTTGATTGAGATAAATCTCCTGTGATGCATGAACACACACTGTTGGACATTGACAGTAGACAAATTAAACCAACTAGTGAGAGTGTGAAAAATGTGAAACATGAGACTTTACTTTCTAGAAGTCCAGAGTAATAAAAATGCCTGAAGTTGAAGAAACACCCATATATAAAATCTTGAGTTCAGCGTGAGATATGAGATACTCAACATCTACACAACTCACATATATTATTAAAACACACACACACACACACACACACACACTCTTGGTCTAGCGGCAGTATGAATGATTCATCTTATGTAAACGAACAGATCTCATGAGAGACAAGATGAGATGAGTCTCTCTAATACACGCTTATCTCATGCTACTTCACAACTTATTAACATTTTAGGTTTAGAACAAGATGATGGTGAGTAAATGATGACAGAATTTCCATTTTTGGGTGAACAATGCCTTTAAAACACACTCATGCACACGCGCACACACAAACACACACACACACACACTCACTCAGAGGAGCAGCTGGTTGCCCAGCAGGAGACAGACAGATAGAGAGAGACAGTGCTTATAGATTTATCCTTCCTAAACACACACACACACACACACACACACCACATTTAGTTTCATTTTTAGCTCCCACACACCTGAACACCTACAAAACGCTCTTATGTGAAAAGCCCACCTACACACACTCACACACTCTCTCTTTCACACACACACACTGTAAGTATACAGCTCAGCAGATCTTATGTAATGATTATATGTGGGCTGTGACACTCATCATGCTAACAGACCACTGAACACACACACCTATATGACACAATTCATCTGTACGATTACACTCAGAAGTATTTTAACATCAGCAGCAGCAGAAACGTGACGATGACCTCCTGTAAATTGCATTAATAATGTTTCTCAGGTTCTTCTACTTCTGTAACACATCACAGAACCACAGAATATCTGAGGACCAACAGTCTTTAGTTGTTGACAGCACATGTGTGTTCAGTGTTATAATCATTTCACACAGGTATTTAATGGTAATATAATGCACATACAAACAACACCTCCACTAAACATCTGACAGACTGCTGCACATTTCTATTGTACAGAAGCAGTTGAGAACACCAGAACTTGTGATTCTAGAACATGCGCAGCAGTGTTTGGTGATTCTACAACTCTAGATCTCAGGAGACCAGCTGGACAGATGTGATATTTCTCTCTGCCAATGTTTGTCATCTGCTGCAGAGCAAAACGTTTAACAATTAAAGCTGCTCTCATTCAATCACATCTCAACTCAGAATCACCTCATCTCATCACGTCATTAAATTTCACCTCATTACATCACATAACATCTCATCACTTCACATCTTACCTTACTAAATCACATGCCATCACATCTTACCTTATATCTCATCAAATCTAGCTGTCCTCTTATTACATTGCATAACACCTGATCCCATCTCAACTTTTTACATCACATCTTACCTTATCACTTCGTATCACATCTCATCTCATCTTACCTCATCACATCACATCTTATCTCTCATCATCTCATCCCATCAGATCTTATCTTATCACATGTCATTACATCTCACCTCATTACATCACATCACATGCTCATATCTTCCTTTATCTCATCACATCTTACCTTATTACATTGCATAACATCTGATCCCATCTCAACTTTTTAAATCACATCTTAACTTATCACATCACATCTTATCTCTCATCACCTCATCCCATCACATCTTAACTTATCACATCATATCTTATCTCTCATCACCTCATCCCATCACATCTTACCTTATCACATCATATCTCATCACATCTTATCTCTTAACACCTCATCTCATCAGATCTTACCTTATCACATCATTACATCTCACCTCATTACATCACATCCTACCTTATTACACCACTTTTCACCTCATTACATAATCACATCTTACATTATTACATTTCATCACAACTCATCATATCTTACCTTATTATATCTCAATACATCACATGACATCTCATTATATCTTACCTTATTTACATTTATATTTAGTCTTTTAGCGGACGCTTTTATCCAAAGCGAATTACAAATGAGATACATAGCAAGCAATTTGTCAAACAAGGGTTAGGTTATCTTATCTTATAACATCTCTTCACATCTTACCTTATCACATCACATATTATCTCAATATATCTTACCTTATCGCATAACGCTTCATCACATCCTACTTCATCACATCTCACCTCATTACATCTCATCATATCTTAACTTATTACATCACATAACATCTCATCATACTGTACATTACCTTATCTCATCCATTACATGTCATCGCATAACATTTCATCACATCTTACCTTATCACGTTACATTATTATATAACAATATCTCATCACATCTAATCACATCTCACCTCATCACTTCTATTTTTTTTCGAATCTTTTATCATCTATTATTCGCTATGATTAAAAAACTCTCTGTTCTGTACAAACGCTCAAACTGGTCTTGAGCTGAACTCATTAGTTAGATAAATGTGCTGAGCGTCTGGGATATAAAAGCATTTCTTCATAATGTCCTGAGTGGAAAAGCAATCAAAACATACCTGCAGGGCTATCTCAAACTGAGGTTATGACTTCTACACACCGATCTAAAAATACTCCACAAATATCATCCCTCATAAACTTTCATGGGGCTCTTCTGAGAATAACCAATATTTCAATATTTCATATGCTTGAGAATATGACAACACACATGTCAAGTTGTATTTAAGTTGTTATGTGTGTGTGTGAGTGAGTGTAGAGGCTCCGCCACCTTCTCACCTGTGTAGTCATGGAGACACTCGCAGGTGAAGCCACCCTCGTGACTGCGGCAGATGCCGTGAGCGCCGCAGGGTTTGGAGTAGCACAGGTCGATTTCCGTCTCGCAGTAGTCGCCCGTAAACCCGACCGGACAGCGGCAGCGCAGACCTGCGATTGGGTGGATGGGGCGGAACAGGATGGTGTCAGATGCCACAAACGGTGCTAAACTGTCGAACTTCAGCACAGAAACACACTTCATGTAGTTCTCGCACGGTTCGCGCAGGCAGATGTTGTCGTCAAACGGAAGAACTTCCTGCAAGGAGATCTGCGCCAACAGACTGCGGTTGAGATACAAGCGCTCCTGCAGTTCCTCTGATCCGAAGAACTCCACTTCGCTTCCACTACTGCGACCCAACCGGGCGGGACTGACTCCACGACCTTGTGACCCCTCGCCTGGCAGCGCCACAGACAGACTGACGTTCAGAATCCCGGCGTTGACGTCCGTGTCATCCTGGATGTTGAAGACCACCACATCCTCACGGGACGCAGAGAGAACGCGGGCCACGCCCTCCAGGAACTGAGCTAATAGGAGCGAGAGGAAGTGCTCCTGTGACGTGTTTGCCAATCGCAGCGTGATGCTGTTAGACAACATTTCATCTGTGATGATGGTGACCTGCAGCAGACACTGAGCCGACACTGAGTGAACCCCGTCTATAAAAGAGAAATACAGAATAATCACTGTAATATTAATCACTGGAAAAAAACAGCAAAATAAGATCTTTAAAAAATAATTGACCTTATTTATCGACTAGTCGATAGTTCAATAGACTAGCTGACTTGTTGGTTATCAAGACCCATCCCTTATAACTACGTAGATCTTAATTGATCCATCGCAAGAATCCCACCTTAAAAACATTACTGACAAATGCAACTGTTCAGTCCTAACAATTAATTCCTGTGGAACGTTCTGTAATGTAAAGTTAGTCTAAACTAGTCAACAGTTACCAAAGTGGGTGGAAATTAGCAAACGGTCAGTTGTACAATAATGAGTCTCTAGAGTGTAGCAACTTCCTGTTATTCACCGAACAAGCGTTGTTTCCTTCCAAACAATCTAACAGTGATCGCTAATTGACCGAGCACTGATCCAATCCAGCGAGATGCAAATAAACAGCATTAATCCGCCGCTCAACAGGCCTGCCAATAAACATCTGATCTCGATCCAGAACACCATTCCAAACACACGGGGAGGAATGCTGGGAACCACAGCGCGAGACGAGAGCCAGGTTACAACAAAATACATTTAATCAAATCAAACGCAGCCTCAATACCGCCAACACACACACACTGATCTATTCAGTTTAGAAAGCATCAGGAACATTAGTTCAAGAATACTGACAAACAGTTGCCGATGAACTGAAACGCCACAGAATAAAAGAAAGTCATATTGATTTTTGGGTGAACTAACCCTGTTAACCTGCAAACAAGTAACTGGCATATTCAATGTTTTTTCACTCTATTAATTAATTGTGTTTAAGAAATTCTGAACAATCTCAAATGACAGATTCTCATCATAATAATAACAGCCTGTCAGAACCAACAGTCAGCAATCACAGATGTCAATGAGACATTGCGTGTGTGTACACGTGTTTTAATGGAGATCATTGAGACATATATGTTTTAGAGTGAACACAAAAAGCTGCACACGCACACAGAGAAATCAGGCCAATGGAGTCGAACAGTTTACAACGTTATAGTAACCCACTTACACACACACACTCAAGAACACATACATGAAGAGCAGTCATGCAAAGAAACAGACAGAGAGAGAGACAGGACAGTCTTGACAACATTGTGTCTTTCATTGCACAATTCTTGAATTATTCGTGAAATTTGCAAAACATAAAAAACATATCAAATTATATAGTAACTATTTAAATATTTTACAAAAATATGATTCACAAATGCATAATGTAATTCACATTTACAACATACGGTCCAACATTTAAAAATGTGCTTTAATGGGTGTGTACACAGTTTTTTTGAATGTTTCGCAAGTTTCACAAATAATTTGAAAAAAAATGTAATATATTCACAATTTAAATAAATTGGAAAAATACGATTAACAAAAGTGTAACCTAATTCACATTTAAAAAATACGGTCCACAAAGTCAAAACTGTTTTTCACAGGCGTGCACGCAATGTTTTGAATGCTTCACAAATTCCGTGAATAATTTTATTCAATTTAAATATATTCACAATTAAAATATATTCACAAATATTATTTACACAAGTGTAACCTAATTCACATTTACAGAATACGTTCCACAAATTCAAAACAGTGTTTTCACAGGTGGGTATGCCATTGTTTTAAAGTTTCGTGAAAACAGTGTAATAAGATACAATCGTTTGCAAGACTATATGTACTGTCCTGCATTTCATATATGTTTAAATGCTGGGCAATAGAGAGTCTTTATGGTCAGTTGAGATGTCAAGTATTAATATCCTAACGCACTTTCACTACACAAACATTCTTTCCCTATTTTTCAAACTCATTCAAAGAATTTCAGTGGAAAATGAAACTGTCAAACTCCGCGAGCAGCAGGTGAAACCTGAGAAGATGTAGACCTGCCTGTGCGAGACGAGAGGAGAAACCAGTGAGACTCAAACCCTACGTGTGTGTGTTAAACAATCATTCACAAACACTTGGAAGTAAACTCTTTTGACTGTTCGATGCATGCACACTACAACTGCTTTGTGACTTCAAACACAGTCAACAGTCTTTTAAAACAGATAGTTGTGCTCCTGGGAGCTGATTGGTCAGTAGAGTGTTCCAGTCATACTAAAATACACAATATAGCAACATTTGAATCAAATGTACAGTACCGTGTGTGCAGAAACTGCCCTTCTTAGGGTGACCAATGACTTATTGATGGCGGAGGACGCTGCAGAGTGCTCCATTTTAGTCTTGCTTGATTTAACTGTAGCGTTTGATACAGTTGATCATCCAGTTTTAATTGATAAATTAAAGAGATGGGTGGGTATATCTGGGTGGCTTTAGGCTGGTTTGTTTCCTACTTGACAAATAGGACATTTCTAGTGTCTGCTGGAGATGAGATGACCTCCTCTTCAAAAATAAATTCAGGTGTTCCGCAAGGATCCCTGTTAGGGCCAATGTTGTTTTCACTATATATGTCACAGCTTGGTTCTGTGATTCTAAATCACAACATTTTTTTCCACTGTTATGCAGATGAACTACAGTTGTATTTGTTGTTGAATCCCAATGATCTGTCTCATTTAAGTGTTCTTCAAGAGTGTATAGCAGATTTACAAAACTGGGTGTCAGGTAATTTTCTCCAGTTCTGATAAAACAGAGGTTGTTATAATCGGTCACGGTCATTTTAAGCTGTGTGTCATGTCTAAAAACACACTTTGCATCTCAACCTGACCCACAATGCACTGCTCCACCTGAACACTATAATCAACCTGTCAAGAGTCCAATCAAAGTGTGTGTGTGTGTGTGTGTGTGTGATAAGAGCTTTTCTGATTGCAGGATGTGACCAGAATACACACACACCCACTCAACATCATGGTATGACTGAATTTTATATCACTTTTATTAATATGTTTACTGGAAATTCAACACACAAAAAAATTCTACTTTAACTAACAATGTAGCAATGTTTATTCTTTTGGATAATCCAGTGAATTAAATACGGTAATTAAGCTAATTTGATTATCTTCTCTTTGGAACTTGATGAACAAAAACCAAAAGATGAGATTATTCAGAACGAATGAGTCTAAACTCAGCACAAAAACAGCACTTGAGCTAAAAACTAAAGATCCAAACAGTCAAACTAATATTAGAAAATAGGCAATTCTGATTGGATGAGATATATTTGAAGTGGCTGTAAAATAGCAGAATCTCTACTGGTCAACACAAACATCTGATATCATCAGAATCACTTTAAATTCATCATGAATTCCACTGAGATTCAAGAGCAACATTTCAAAGAGAATGCCTAATGGAGCCGAGGTCGAGTGACCTACATAAGACAGACAGACAGACAGAGAGACACTGAGAGAGACAGACAGACAGAGAGAGAGACACTGAGAGAGACAGACAGATATAATTAAGAGTAGGTGATAACTCGTGTCACTCATGTGATTTCTGACACTATTAGCGCTCTATAATCAATACTTAGTGTCACTTATAAAGGGACTGATTGCACTTATCTTGTTACTATGGTAACTATATTCCAGCTCTCACATGGTGCCACGCCCCTGTCTGAAGTGGACCAATCAGAATCAGGCAGGCCTGCATATTCATCAGTTGTCAAAGCTGCAGCAGGTGTGTGTGTGTGTGTGTGTGTGTGTTGCCATGGGCGTCGGGTGTCATGGGAACCAAATGAGCATTTCCTCCACCTGAGCTCAGTGTGGAACAGAGCGTGCTCAGCAGGGGGCGGAGCTAATCAAGACTCATCGGCCAATCAGAATGCAGGAATCCTGTCTAATCGAGACCCACCCGTCGCCTCAATGTATTATTAAAGTCTTGATGCCATTAGAAATTTTCATGAAATATTGCAATGACGTATCGTCATGATTTAAACTGTAAAACTGTCTGAAGACACAGTGATATCCCAACAATTATTAATATGTATCAATTTATCTTGAGACTGTAGTATCATTTATTAATGCAGTTTTAAAAGTTGAAGTTCTTTTAACTTGACACGGTATATTAAAATTGTGGCGGTCATGGACAAGACGCTAAAAAAGCAGCGAGATGCGGCACAGCGGTCAAAGACGTCCATCTAGTGCATGCTTACAGGAAAACAATTATAAACCAGCGAAGACGAATGCAAAAACAGGTATGAACAAACAGTTTATAGTCTTAAAGTTCATAAATCAGACCCAAGAATGAGCTGTGTGTATTTCCAGTCACAGAAATCCAAAGAAATAATCCTGCAGCTTCCAAAGAACTTAAGCACATATATCACACACACTTTTATCACTCATCATCTCTAATATGACAGAATAAATCCAATCAGATTTAAATTCAAGTCTAAACTCTCTCTCTCACACACACTCCTACGCAACACATTTCCCTTCTGTTACACACAGACTGAAGTTGTTTCATCTCCAAGAATGACAAAATGTTCTGCATCTCAGAGTGCTTCATAAAGACCTCATGAAACTTCTCTTTCCTATTCAAACATGAAGTTGGGGGCGGGGCATATCAAAGGACTCCTCCTCTTTTATCAGAGCCAATGGACTTTAATTTACATCACAGTCATGATCCATGATTTGCTACTTGCTGGTCACATTCCCATTCTAGAGAGCTGTTCTGAGCTGTTCCTGTTCTGATTGGACAGAAATCGGTGTAGTGCAGTATGAGTCATCAATAATTCCAGAAGAGAAAAACTGCACATTTTAAATACATATATCGAAGAACCCAAAGCTAAAAGAAACAAAACTCTGTTTGCACTACAAATTAAAGGTGTGCTGTAGTTTGCATTTTGGTTTAAGCAGGAAACAAGAACACGCACGCTCGCAAACACGCACACCCACACCTGCACACGCACACTCGCACGCACACACGCACGCATACGCACTCGCACTCGCACTCACACACGCACACGCACACACACATGCACACGCGCGCACACACACGCACACACTCACACATGCATACATGCACACGCACACACACAGACACATGCACACACACGCGTGCACACACACGCACTCACACATGCACTCACACACACACACACACACTCGCACACACACATGCACACACACACACTCACACACACACACACTCACACATGCACACACACACACACACACACACACACACACTCACACATGCACACACACGCGTGCACACACACGCACTCACACGCACACACACACACACTCACACACACACACACACAGGATGTTTCCTGGGTCATTTGTATTTATTTGTGGCCACTCACCAGCCTCTCACACACACACACAAATTCTTCACATTACTCTTCATTATGGAGGCCATCCAGGAGGCCTGGAGATCCCAAACCATTAGCATGTTAAAGCCCCGCGGCCTGTTACACACACACACACACACACACACACACAAAGGAAGGCAGAGTTTGGGAGTGACCGGACAGCAGTGTGAGACAGCAGAGAGTGTGTGAATGTTAAAATCTTGAAGAAACCACAGCTACAATCTTATGCAGAGCCGTCACTAACATTCACAAAAACCAAGACAAAATTTGAAGTGTCTAGAAGCAGGTGTTTATAACGACTGTTCAAAAACGTATCGCCTTATCACAACACTGCGTTCTAGAACTATCAAAATAGCCGTGCGGTTATCTTTTTCTACCAGTGAAAGCTATAAATAATAGTGCGTTGGATATGGTAGGCTAAAGGCAACAGTACACTTAATTTTTCCACGTGCTGTTCCATCTCGCGTATGGTCTAGTGCTAAACGTTTCAATGTATACTCTTTTGACTGTGAGCGCATTCAGACGCGTACGACGCATGCACACTTTTAGATACTCTTTATCAGAGTCAATGGCAGCATGTGCTGATAACGCGCAAAGACACAGACAGTCTGCGCATCTAGAAAAACTGCGCTGTATGCGGACAGTCCACACGTACTGTGCAGATGTCGAAATTTGCGTCACTTGTATTGTGCGCAAGATGTGGCAGCTCACGGAAAACTGTAGTTTAATTTAGCCTTAATCAACTAGTGCCATACTAAACTACTAAGGCAATCCGATAGCTTTTGAGTTAAGTAAAAAAAAAAAAAAACATGTCTAAATGTTTCATTTGAACCTTTTATAGCTTTGGTTACATATTATAGGATATGTGACAATTGAACAGACATTATTTGTCATGTTTACATAGTTAAAGGAAGGAGATTATATGGGATTTCTAATCAGGCACTGAACAGAGTACACACTAAAAGTTCTTTCAGCCAATAGAAGCAACTTTTTGTGTCCAACTGGGATCAGATTATGTGCACAGATTGAATCTTGCCGTGACTTTAGGATGAAATTGCACAATGATGTCGTTAACTGCAACACAAATGCATCAAACCTCATAATGCAGTGTTTTAGTAGTATGAGATGAGTGTGTGAGCTAAATACCACAAACACACACTCTAAAACACACCGTAAACACATCACACCCCCTTACACTCACACACTGTGGTTAATTAGCATGAAAGCACGTGGGTAAATTCAACAAAAACAGAGATAATGGTTATATAACAGCATTACAGCAATTTATCTGTACACCAAACTATCAACACACACACACACAATAGAGAGAGAGAGAGAGAATCTACAGTTTATAACCTTTAAAGACGGTTAGTTTGGGGGTCTGGGTAGCTCAGCGAGTAAAGACACTGACTATCACACCTGGAGTGTGAGTTTGAATCCAGGGCATGCTGAGTGACTCCAGCCAGGTCTCCTAAGCAACCAAATTGGCCCGGTTGCTAGGGAGGGTAGAGTCACATGGGATAAGCTCCTCGTGGTCGCTATAATGTGGTTCTCGCTCTCGGTGGGGCGCGTGGTGAGTTGTGCATGGATGCTGCGGAGAATAGCATGAAGCCTCCACACGCACTAGGTCTCCGCAGTAACACGCTCAACAAGTCACGTGATAAGATGCACAGATTGACGGTCTCAGACGCGGAGGCAACTGAGATTCGTCCTCCGTCACCCGGATTGAGGTGAGTCACTACGCCACCATGAGGACTTAGAGCGCATTGGGAATTGGGCATTCCAAATTGGGGAGAAAAAGGGGAGAAGATAAATAAATAATAAATCAATAAATAAATAAAACTGTTAGTTTGGATCACAAAACATGGCAAACTTGCTGGTTTTGTGTAATATCCAGGAGTCTGTGTCCCGCAGGAAACAAAGTTCCCAGACTTTTACAATGAGCATTTCTGAGGAAGAACAAGTCACTGGATTTGACAAACGTTTCTGATGTTCATCACATCAAATCAGTCAACGAGATTCAGAGTTTTCATTCTGACACTTAAGGCCGGTTTATACTTATGCGCTGGCAGGCGTTGGCAATCTCCGGCACGCAAGCAACAGTCAGAGAGGAGTACATTTATTTGATGTCCCTCAAATCTGCAATCAGCATCTTGATGTAATCCTTCCTCATGATCACGCAGTGTGTTTTCATGAGCTGAATGTGAGGCTAATAAAAAGTGTGGCGAGACTGCAGTATACCCACATATATAGACTCACGCAGCGCTTGTAAGCCGTTAACGTATCACCAGCCAGCAGTGCAGATCAGTTCCAGCAGCGCTTCACTTTCGGTGAATCACGTGAGTAAACGTGCCCACTTTGCTTCGGTCGTGCTGCGTGGTTGAGCGGATGACAAATCTCGAAATGTTTTGGACCCTGTTAACAGGGCTGGCGCTGGCCAAATTGGCAATAATGCGAGGCGATATTCTGACGTGGTACGAGCTGCGATGTGATTGTAAGATGGTGCCCTACACAGACTGTGTAATATGCATATAGGGAGTGGCGGTAATGCCCGTTAGCACCTGTCTTTAGCATTGATCCATTTTAGACAGATAATGTACCCCATCTGCTTTTCACACATGCAAGTGCTTTCCGTCTTTTTATCCGTATTGCTGCCATTCAAACATCAGCACCAAAATGCCGTTAAACGCTCTGATGTAATTTGGTGCAAATGACTTTTAAACATCTGTGTCAGAAATGTAGACTTCTCGTTTAAACAATGTGCCACATTAAGACTTATTTGCATCTGGATGTACGCGGTCTATAATGTTGATGATGTTTTTTTATTCTCTGTTGAACGTTTACATTTATGCAGTCGCTCGACATCGCATTCAACGACTCCAAATGGAGCGAGCAAATGCTATCGCTAGCATCTGAAGGCACTACCTGCTGCTAAAAGCATTGAACAGCGCAGAGTAATTGCATCAAAACTTTGTAATTGGCCCAAAGCAGACTTGTTACATCCTGACCTCGTATGTGCTCAAATGGCTTTGTTCACATGTAGCATCGCAACGGGACTTGTTACAATGAAAATGTTACAACTTCTCTTTCAGAGAAATTGCCAGAGGTGATTTACTGGTGTTTCCCAGCGGGTCCTGTTCACCTCCAAATGAAATTAATTGTGTTATGCGACTTATGCCAGGTGTAAACGGGGCTTCAGACCTCTGAATGTGTTTCAAAACATTTTGGATCCTGTTTACATTTGCATTTAGTACTGAACACCTGAAGCTACGTCCACATTAATCCAGATAAATTTGAAAACGCCATTTTCAAAATGCTTTCTAAAAGTTGTTCGTCCACACTGAAATGTATGAAAACACTTAAATCCCCTAACTGTGCATGCAAAAAAAACGTAAGAAGCATGGTCCTGCGTCATTTCCATGTACGGTCTGAAATGCAACTGTCCGCATGACAGCAATACTGAGTAAACTTCCCGTCTCCTTTGAAGTAATGCAATGTGAATATAGTACAAAGTAACATTTATCTTTAACAACGCTATCAAAGTGAATATCAGGCAAACAATGCCGCTATAGCATGGGCCGCCATCTTTTATTTATCCCCTTTTCTCCCAATTTGGAATGCTCAATTCCCACTACTTAGTAGGTCCTCGTGGTGGCGCGGTTACTCACCTCAATCCGGGTGGTGGAGGACAAGTCTCAGTTGCCTCCGCTTCTGAGACCGTCAATCCGTGCATCTTATCACGTGACTCGTTGTGCATGACACCGCGGAGACTCACAGCATGTGGAGACTCATGCTACTCTCCACGATCCACACACAACTTACCACACGCCCCATTGAGAGCGAGAACCACATTATAGTGACCACGAGGAGGTTACCCCATGTGACTCTACCCTCCCTAGCAACCGGGCCAATTTGGTTGCTTAGGAGACCTGACTGGAGTCACTCAACACACCTGGATTCGATCTTGCTACTCCAGGCCCCCTATGGGCTGCCATCTTGATTGTTTTGGGTTGAATGGATCACACGACCACGTCACATGACAGCAAATACACCATTGTTTTCGAATATCTCAGTTTTCCCAGTCCAAAAACTAAACTAAAGCGTAAAGACAGCGTTTTCAAATTTTTCCACTTCAAAGAGCGTTTCTGAAAAGCTCAGTTTTCACTGGACAAAAACATTGTCTCAATGTGGACGGAAGATAGAAAATGTAGCAAAATGTATGCATTTTTAAACAAAAATGTACTAGTGTGGATGTGGCCTGAAACGGATGTTAATATCGAGTGTAAACAGAGTCTTAAACATCTACAGTCAAAGTTTTACTCTGATTTACAGAAGCGTATGATTCAGACTGTGGATCAGGATTTCAAATCTGAATCAAAATCTAAATTCCTGAATCCGAAGGTCCCAAAACTGACTGAACACTGTGTGTGTGTGGTGGGGTGTCCTTGCAATTCTTTAAATCACACACACACACACACACACACACACAGTGTGACCCGCCCCACCCAGCAGGCATTTCTCAGGCTCTGTTGAGGTCGTCATGACGACTCACCGCTTAACAAAAGCATTTCTCAACGGCATTATTCACACACAAGAGAAAAGAGCCTGAAAGAAGAAATGGAGGAGGGGAGAGAGAGAGAGAGAGACAGATGGAGAGAGAGACAGTTTTCTGAAGGTGATGTCAGAAGGAGAAGTTTGTTGTCTCACATTCCAGCAAAAGTTCTGAATGCCCGTCCAAAACTGACCGTCAAGTCAAAAGAGTCTGTGATATTCTGCTCTCTCGCTCTGACTGGAGTCAAATCTGGGGTTTTTCAGGTGAAAATGGTGTAAAAGCACACCTCTCCTCAACAACACTCATGATTTGATGGATCATTCATGTCTGGAGCACAAACGGAAGTGTAATACTTACTGTTAGCGGTTTGTTCACATCACTATGAGTAAGAGTAGGGGAAGTGACCCACTTAAGCCCACATACCATATAAGCCCACTTACTGCTTTTTTCTAAATAATAAAATGACAGAAAGCAAGAGAAAAAAACTGTTGTCACAGAGGAAATGCACACATTTGTTGGTATCATTTTACTTTTTATTTGGAGCCAATCAAATGTTTGGTTCTTGAGTTATTTGGGAACATGTGCTGACACAGTTTGGTGGCCATTATGGAAGATGCTCCAAAACTTCACTGATTTTGAAGACCTCAAAAAAAGCCAGATGAACAAACCGGGCGAGGAATGATTAAAAATGTCAAATTAAGAGATTCATAAACCAAATTATACTTGATATTATTTATTTTCTTTGTATTTAACAGCAATACTTAGTATTTGAAAAGATGGATTTGATGAGTCTGAGTGATGCTCACAAAGATAAATGAATAAAAACCACTGATAAACACATGAAAATATTTTCTCCCCAATCTGGAATGCCCAACTCCCAATGCGCTCTAAGTCCTCGTGGTGGTGTAGTGACTCGCCTCAATCAGGGAGGCGGAGGACGAATCTCAGTTGCCTCCGTGTCTGAGACCGTCAATCCGTGCATCTTATCACGTGACTTGTTGAGTGCGTTACTGTGGAGAATAGTGTTAAGTCTCCACACGCGCTACGTCTCCGCGGTAACGCGCTCAACAAGCCATGTGATAAGATGCGTCTCATCACGCACAACTCACCACGCGCCCCACCGAGAGCGAGAACCACATTATAGTGACCACGAGGAGGTTACCCCATGTGACTCTACCCTCCCTAGCAACCGGGCCAATTTGGTTGCTTAGGAGACCTGGCTGGAGTCACTCAGCACACCCTGGATTCGAACTCGCGACTCCAGGTGTGATAGTCAGCGTCAGTACTCGCTGAGATACCCAGACCCGACATTTAAGAAGCTTCTTGAGCTCAAACAAGATTTAATGCTAACTATAACTTTCTTTTCATGTGGGTTTATAAGAAACAGTGTCTTTGAAAAGCCTGTTTGCTCAAAGCTTAAAAGCAGAATCATTATTTTAATTGTTTAAACAACAATAACAAACATGCTCAGTGTTGCAAAATATAGTGTTGTAGTATATAGTCTACATACTGAATCTATTTTCATTGCAGGGAGAAAATGAATAGGCATTAATATAAAGAAATTAAATATTTCATTTACTGGTTATGATGTATGAGGTCCAAATCTAAAAAATAATCAAAATTGAGGTGTGAAATGTGAAGCATTTACACGTTCATTATAAGCCCACCCCAGACTTTTCACGTTTTGCAGTTAAATAAAGCTTAATTTTGTCAGTTTATGAAAAAATAAATGATGATTTAATACTCATTTGAGTGGAACACTGTTAACATTTATATAAGAAAACATGTAAAAGTGGGTCACTTCTAATAGTGATCATCGACTTGACAAACACCACTTAATATAAACTTTTCTTATTAAAGTCTTTAACTACAAACAAGATCTACAAGAGCTACAGGACAAATGTATTCCTTTCATGAGTGTAGTATTTCTTCAGTTCAAAGCATTGTGTTGTAAAAGCTGTGAGGTTAAATTACACCCGACACCCGTGACAAACACCTCTGACCAAAGAACCAAAACCAACCACTGTACAAACTAAACATGCATCAAAAAACATTCATTATTTCTGCGATTCAATCTGGTGGAACTAGAGGAGCAGAAATCACACACTGCAGCTTAAACTTTGTACGTTCCCTTCTTGAAAGGATGTAGAGGTTTCCATGAGGACTGATAGTGTGACAAGCAAAAGGCTAGGGAATATTTATTATGTCCATGTGCTGTTCAGCCTTTCAAAGTATACTCTTTTGACTGTGAGTTTGATGCATGCACACTACGAGAGCTTTGTGATACTTTTGTTGAGCGGGGGTGGGGTTGGGGGGTTGGGACTGGTAGGTGCATGAATTTCCCTGTACACATCTGCATATCGCAGCCGGCCCACTGGGAAAAGTCCTGGTTCTCCCCATGGCTAGTACACCCTGGTCAACGGGAAGCACATGTGCAGATGACGCACAAAGACGTGGACTGTCCGTGTGTTTAGAAAAACTAAGCTGCGGGGCCTGGGTAGCTCAGTGGTAAAATATGCTGGCTACCACCCCTGGAGTTCGCTAGTTCGCTAGTTCGAATCCCAGGGCATGCTGAGTGACTCCAGCCAGGTCTCCTAAGCAACCAAATTGGCCCGGTTGCTAGGGAGGGTAGAGTCACATGGGGTAACCTCCTCGTGGTCACTATAATGTGGTTCGTTCTCGGTGGGGCGAGTGGTGAGTTGTGCGTGGTTGCCGCGGTGGATGGCGTGAAGCCTCCACACGTGCTATGTCTCCGTGGCAACGCACTCAACAAGCCATCTGATAAGATGCACAGGTTGATGGTCTCAGACGCGGAGGCAACTGGGATTCGTCCTCCGCCACCCGGATTGAGGCGAATCACTATGCGACCACGAGGATTTAAAAAGCACATTGGGAATTGGGCATTCCAAATTGGGAGAAAAAGGAAAAAAAAAAAAAAAAAGAAAAGACAAACTAAGCTGCACGCGGACAGTCCGTTGCATACTGTGCTAATGACGAAGACATCGAATCGAACCAGCATGCGGAAAACCGAAGTATTCTTTGTCCTTGAGGAACCCCGAAGTATTGCTTTAAGTATCTTGTCATTTTTAAGCTCGAAACATACTCTACGCAAATACGTGAACGCAGACACTTCTAGCTATGCAAGCTCGATTTCGTGCATAGTTGCGTTTTAAAATGTGTCAGGCCGCTATTCATTACACAACGCAAGTATGCGTTGCATTCTCAATGTTGCCACAAGATTAGTGTGAACTGTCTGCTCTTTCAAGTCAACTACTGTCATGGCGGAGCAAAAGTTTGAAGAGAATCTTTCTGAACAAGCCAATATATTTATAGCAACTTACCTGAATAATAACACATCCAGTTTAATGGTACAGATGTTTGGAGGGAACTCTATCACCCCCTTGAGGACTGATGTTTGTTATCGCAACAGAAACACAACGTCGTATTTACGTAACGTATGTTTCTGGCCTTATAGTAGGAAACGCAATGTGACGTTCCCGTCATAATCAAGCTGTAAAACTGCAAGTGACCAACTTTTGTAATTCTGAAGCGTTTTTCAACTAATTAAAATCTACAACAACAAACACCATCATCACTCAGCAACATCCATACAACATATCGAAATAGATAATTACTCTTAATTATCAACAGAACATGATCTAGCATTTGACTGATCTACAGTCAGTTTAAAACTCAACTCTCCAGACACTAGGCCAGACTTAAAGGAATAGTTTACCAAAAAAATAAAAGTTCTCTCATCATTTACACACCCTTACATTGTCCTAAACTCACATGACGTTCTTCTGTGAAACACAAAAGGAGATGTTAGTCAGAGTGTGAGTGAATGGTGACTGTGAGACTGTCTTTCTGCCTAACATCTTTTGTGTTCTACGGAAGAAAGAAAGTTTTATGGCAGGATCAGTATAACATGCACAAGCCACTGTTGTAGCACTTAAAACAAATCCCATCTCACTATCTCATCACTGACGGCTTTACTGTTAATTTACAGTGGATTTACAGCGGCAGAGAAAGACACATCATAATCTTTCATAATCCCTCCATCAGATGCATGAAACACAGTAATCTGAACTGCAGACAAACCCTGCGATACGCCAGCAGAATATCTATCACAGCATATTCACATCTCTCTCTCTCTCTCTGGCTCTGTTACAAAACCTAATGAGCTACCTACTTAGACAGCATTTTAAGTCATCATAGGTGAGGTCAGCAACATAAAGGACAAAGCATACTTCGGTTTGCAGCATGCCTCTACATCTCACGGAAAGTGTGTCATCAGAAGAGTACTGCCCAGTTTTTCTAGATGCGAGGACAGTCCTCATTTTTGCACGTCGTCTGTACGTGCCTGCCGTTGACTGTACTAAAGAGTATCACAAAGACGTCGTAGTGTGCATGCGTTGAACGCATCCATATGGGCTCGTGGCCAAAAGAGTATACTTTGAAAGTCTGAGCGCTCAATCATCGCAAGATGGAACGGTACATGAAAAAATGAAGTATAACTTAGCCTTAAGATACGATACACTTGTATTTCATTCAATACTAAAAAGAATCAATACGCTTATTAACAGTCAATTAAAAATGGACTAATATGTGTGTTAAACTTAGGTTTATTAGAGTAAGCTTAGCAACCTGCTAACATCGAACTCTATTAGCAGGGTTTTCAAACAGGAATCTGTAAGGTACTGAATGCAGAGTCTAGTTTTATTTGTGAGTTGCTGTCTATGTCCAGCAATCCAGATCAGTCACTTATGAGGTTCACATCAGTAAGGATGCAGCCTGAGAAGGTAACTTATTAATGAAATCATTAGACAGCAAGACAGCCCACTGGGTTTTGGAACAGAACCTGTTTCTCTGTCTGTCTCCCAGTAGAGCAGGATTAGGCACATCTCTAATAAACTCCAGACTGGATTAATCAGACTGATATAAACGAGTTCAGTCAGTGCAAACACTTTCATTTGTCATTATTCTGAAACACAGATATTTATCATCAGACACATTGCTGAAACAATGTTCCTCCAAATCTCTCTCTCTCACATACACAACTCCCTTTCAGCACACACACACTTCCTGTCAGCAGTATTTTTATCTTGATTCTTCTCTGCGTGGGCTCTGACACACTCCTCAGCAGGTGTGATGTGAGCAGTGTGTGCTGCTCTCTGATTGGCTGACACAGAGCACCAGCTGTTACACATGTATGAATCAATCTATAACACACACACACAGAGCTCATGTGTCAGGAGGCTCTTCCTCCTTCATTAAGAGCACTCTAGAGACTCAACCGTACAAAACAAAACCATCGGGCCAGGCTAACAAACGCTAACGATCCTCATGACAATCTGGAGCAGGTCTGAATTAACCTTTGACCCATAAGCGTCATCATAGACAGTGCCAGCCTGAAAGAATTTTTGTTTATGTGTGAACTAATCCTTAATAAACAAGGAACAGAGACTTTCATTAAAGTCTCCTGAGCTATGGAAGAGCAACATCTGAGCAACGGCATTTTCCTCAAGTTGAAGCTCTACTCGTATATTACTGCATGTAAACTATTAAACTTGATCTTATTAACATGATTGACTGTAAGCAAGAGTTTCTGTCAGTACTCATAAAATCTACATGAGAGCAGTGATATATTCCTGTGGTCTTGGCTTTGTCTCATATTAATTGGCCAGTAATGCATCTTTCTTTCAAAACGAACATAAATCACACAAAAGCAGCCAAGCGTGTTTCCCAGGAGACCATCCATCCGTCCACAGTCATGCAATCATGCAAAGATAGACCACTATGCATTCATGACTAAATGTTGATCTGAATTTCAGGAGACGTGATCCATTTCAGTGACAAATAACCTGAAGGAAATGAAGAGAGACCTACTAAACCAACATCTGCGTCCTCTGAGAGACACGGCAGAATATTCACTCGATAATTTATTAATACTAAACCACTGTACGTAGGAGCAAAGGTCATATATTATACATCACAGAGTACTATTCGATCAACCTCCAAACACAGGGATGTCACGCAAGGATTCAATGCTACAAAACTGCTGCTGAGGAAAGATGGTGTTTACTTTGAAGTTAGTACAGAAACAAACAGATTCTTACCTGAGACAGAGATCTTCATTGATGCCTCTAAAGGTCTGTTGTTGTCGAGGGCTCGGCTGAGACGGATCTCTCCGGTGCTTTGGTTCAGAATCACCAAATTCAGCTCATTTCCTGCCTCAAAGCTGTAGTGGAGCTGATCCGAGACATCTGGGTCATGGGCTGGGATTCGCCCAATGACCCCTGAAGGAAAGCTGTTAGTCTTATCAGTCACGTAGTTATTGAATAAGATCTGGAAGTTCTTGAGGATGGGGACATTATCGTTCTTATCAATGAGTTTGATGTGGACTGTGGCTCTGCTTACCAGAGGGGCGGATGTGGCCTGAACCACGATAACATAATCTGAACGTGTCTCATAGTCTAGATCAATAAGAGCGGTGAGCTCTCCTGAGAAGATGTCCAGCTGGAAGATCTCAGGGATGTTGCCCTCCACGATTTGGTACATGATCTGGGCGTTGGTGCCTTCGTCTGGGTCGGACGCGGAGATGTGGGCCACCACAAGCCCGATGGGGCTGTTCTCGTCCACAAAGATATCAAACTCATCTTTCTCAAATACAGGTGGGTTGTCATTTACATCTAAAATGGTCACCTGAATGTCCACGGGCGTCTTGAGCGCCGGAACGCCTTTATCCACTGCAAACGCTTGGAGACTGTAGATGGGGGTGTTTTCACGATCAAGACGTCTCAATGTTCGGACAATCCCTGATGTGGACTCGATGATGAAGTCGCCGTCACCATCTTCTCCGCCCTGGAAGGTGTAGAACACTCGCCCATTGAGGCCCGAGTCTCTGTCAGTTGCAGACACCTGTAAAACACTGGTGAAAACAGGTATGTCCTCCATGACGGAGCCTAAGTATCGGTCCCGGAGGAACACAGGTGAGTTATCGTTCACGTCATTCACCAGGATCTCCAGGTAAGTAGTGTCGGATTTCTGCGGGATGCCATTGTCGCGAGCTGTGATGGCTAGCGTGTATGAAACTTGATCCTCGTAGTCAAGCTCCATTTGGGTGGTGACGGCACCGCTGTCTGGGTCGATATTAAACTGCGGGATGCTGTCGTCCATGAAGTACGTAATCCGAGCATTCTCACCCGTGTCCTCGTCCGTTGCGCTGATCATTACCACGGTGGTGCCAACAGGTCGATCTTCATTGACGTTGACCGTGTAATGAGAACTTTGGAAAACAGGCCTGTGTGTGTTGGCGTCCGTGACGTTGACGTAAACCTTGGCCGTATCAAAGCGTGTACCATCAGACGCCGTGACAGTGAGGACATACTGCCTTTCCAGTTTGTAGTCCAATGGCAGAGCAAGTGTAATCAGCCCTCCGCCGCTCTGACTGGTGATGGAGAAGCGGTTTCTCGTATTTCCGCTAGAGATCTGATACGTCACTACACTATTTATGTCCTGATCTACAGCAGACACTGTGACGACACTCATTCCTACGGCTGCATCCTCATTCAGACGCATGTAGTAGGCTTTCTGAGTGAACTCAGGGTTGTTATCATTGACGTCTAGAATAGTCATGCTAATGCTAGCGGATGAGGACATGGATGGCGTTCCATGGTCTCGAGCTTCTACGCCAAAATTATAAAAGTCCACACTCTCTCTGTCCAGTTCAGATGCTACGACAATCCAGCCAGTGCTGTTGTTGATGGTAAATGGAAAGTTAGGCGTGGTCTCTGTTAGCAGATATTCCAGACGGGAATTATCTCCAGCGTCAGCATCCACGGCCTGGATGTGGATGACAGAATATCCTATGGGAACATTCTCCAGCACTGTAGCCTGAAAGGGTGTACTAACGAAAATCGGAGCGTTATCGTTAACATCTAGCACCTGCACTGTTACGAGACCACTGATGTTAGAAAGTGGTGGGCGGCCACCATCTTGCGCTCGAATGCGAAGTGTGTACTCCTTATTCATCTCATAGTCCAGCTGACTGACTAGGTCTAATTTTCCAGTCTGAGCATCAATGTAGAACTGTCCACGGGTGTTACCGCTCATGATACTGAAATGGACCACAGCGTTGTTTCCACGATCCTGGTCTGTCGCTGTCACCTGCAGGATCTCTGTGTTGGGCGTCAGGTCTTCAGGAACCTGAACCACATAGCGTTTCTCACTAAACTGTGGTGCATTATCGTTATCGTCCTCTACCACAATATGCACGGTTGCCGTAGCACTGCGGG